>NC_051177.1:90602001-90703393 GCF_013339695.2 Rhipicephalus sanguineus
GCTGCCGTGTCTCAACCAGCCCGCCCAACCAATCCCACCAGGCCCTCTGCCCGATCAGCGTCCACTAGGAACCAGACTACGACCTAGACCGCCCCAACCAGCAACGCAAAGCGCTACGCGGACCAGTCCCCGAAAGACTCGGAGACAGAAAACAAAGTGACGAACTGACTAGGTGAGCCTTTTGCCAGAAAGGCGAATACTTCCCATGCATTCTTAAAGTTGAGAAAAACCGTGGAAAAGCGCATTCGAAACGAACTGCATGCTTCAACCCTCAGTGCATATTTAGCGGCTCGTGTTGCACCTAGGGGACTTTGTATTTCTGTAAAAGCAGCCACAAGCCATATGTCCGCTAAAAATATCGCTCAATGGCATGAAATCCTTAACAAAGCCTCTTTAGATCTTACCCGTACTGTTCAGAACCATTACCAGCATGCTGTAAAAGACTCTCTAAACACGGAACGACAACTGTACGCGAGTGCTGACCTCAGTGTGCATGAAATTGCCGAATTAGAAAGGTATAAAGTGAAAAAGCTAAGTGAAATTTACGACAAGAAGTGTAAAAAGTTGCTCCGTGACGGCGTGGACCGCTCGTTGTTCCCAAAACAGGTAATAACGGCGGTCCCGACAAACCCGCTTCCTGAGCTAGATAATAGCACGCCGCCGTCCACCAACGTAGTGAACCTTTCGCATGTAAATCTAAACAGGGACGAACTCCGCGTCTTGTCACGGGGCCTCACTTTTTGTCCTGCAACTGGTGGATATGACGATTTTCAATTGGCTAAGGATTTAGAGAATTTTTCACGTAACATGCGCCTACGAGAATATTTCCATGACCGTCCGTCCACTAGCGACATGCAGCCAGTTGTGTTTACCAATAACCGTTGGACCCCTCCGGCCCAACGTGATAAATATCTAGACATGTATATTGAAGCAGTCCAACGCGACGTGCTTAAAGCCTACGAAAAGCAAAAACCGTTTAAATCAAACATTTCATTTGAGGAAAGGAAAGCTATTTCATCACTGGCTAATCGCAGTGATATCGTGATAAAGCCAGCCGACAAAGGTGGTGCCGTTGTTATTATGAATAAAACGGATTATATAAGCGAAGCCCATAGACAGCTTAACAATCCGATTTTTTATAAGCACTTAGACTATGATCCCACTGAAGAGTTTAAAGCAGTTGTCCAAGATACCGTCAACGATCTCGTAAAAGATAATCAATTAGGCGACAAGGCAGTACGCTCCCTCGTCCCGCTCAGTCCCGTCCCTGGCAGGTTCTACTTGCTGCCCAAAATACATAAAGAAAACTGTCCTGGACGCCCCATTGTTTCGGGCATTGGCACTGTCACGGAGCAACTTTCCCGCTACGTTGATGTAATAATCAGTAGCCTTCCATGTAAATTCTCGTCCTATCTTAAAGACACAAATCATTTTTTGTTGGACATTGATGAACTCGTGATACCAGACAATTCCGTGCTCGTGACATTAGATGTGGTTTCACTGTATACCAATATACCCCATAGCGATGGCATCAAGGCAGTAATTCAAGCGTACGAAGAACTGTCTGATGAAAAGCCCATTGGAAGTGATACATTAGCTACCTTATTGAAATTAATCTTACAGCTTAATAATTTTGAATTTGATGGCTCCCACTACCTTCAAGTAAGTGGAACATCAATGGGCACTCGCATTGGACCTAATTACGCTAGCCTTTTCATGTCTGTTCTGGAAAATGACTTTTTAAGAAATCGCGCGTTAAAGCCTCTTTATTATAAGCGATTTATAGATGACATCTTTTTGATCTGGCCCCATGGTGAAAATGAACTTTTATCTTTTATAGCTGATTTCAACACTGTTCACCAATCTATTTCGTTTTCGCATGATTACTCTCGTTCTACCGTTAACTTTCTGGACGTCACAGTTTGCATCTCTGACAACAAACTAACCACTAGGCTTTACAGGAAACCTACAGACAGGCACCGTTATCTTCACTTTAAAAGTTCGCATGTAAAACATTGGAAAACCAGTATACCGTACAGTCAGGCGCTCCGCTTTAAGAGAATTTGCTCTGAGCAGTCAGACTTTTATGCAAACTGCGTACAACTCCGTGAATCTTTGATTCAGCAGCAATACCCACCCCGCATTGTTGAGGATGCCGTCAGAAGAGCCGATGCGCTGAATCGCAAGGATTTGTTCAGCGCTAAAAAGCAACCATCCGTTCAGGCACAAAGTAATTTAGTTCTAACACACTCAGCATCGGTGCCAAACGTTTCCTCAATACTCAAAAAACATTTCAACATACTAGCGCAGAGTGCCCATCTTAAAGTAATCTTTCCATTGCCACCTCGGGTAGTCTTCAGACGGTCTCGCAATCTGCATGACATCCTAACTTCATCTAAAACAAGGGTTCCCGATAATGTCGGTTGCCAACCTTGCAAAAAACCACGATGCAAGGTTTGCGCGCATATGACGACGTCACACATTGCTAAAAGCACTGCTTCTGATTTCTTCTATAAAATTAAAGGAAATTTTACGTGTGACACTTACAATTGCATCTATTTGCTCGAATGTTCCGTCTGCAAATTACAGTACATTGGACAAACCGAAACGCCCTTCAGATATCGGTTCAACAACCACAAGTGTCATGCTGCCACCATTCCTAACCTTCCGCTATCAAAACACGTGCACATTCCGGGCCACTCATTTGATAATATTACAGCTACAATCCTTCAATCCGGTTTCCGTTCCCACCACGAAAGAGAGCTTCGAGAATCGTATTTAATCTATAAGTTTAAAGCCGTCACTTGTGGTATGAATGAAAGCGCTGGCAAACTTTCATTTTTACCCATTTAGTTTCCTAAACATTCTTGACTACCCCCGCTATTATTGCCGCTATGCTTTCACGCAGATAGATTAGTTCCCTGTTTGAGCTTTGTCGGATCATGACAAGATGTTACACCCGCGTTTATGTTCATCGATAATTTGCTCGCAGTTGTACCTATGACGTGCTATTGATGTTTGTGCCGGTGACTCACGCGTTATGTGGCTTCATCATGTTTTACTCATTGTTAATCATTTTTTACTCTTTTATTCGTTTTGTCTTGCGCAAGTACGCACGCGTGTATTCTCGTTTTTTCTTGTCCTATCACGCGCACCGTTTCCCCACGTGCTTTTAACAACCGCTTGTCAGCCAATAACAGCGCTATGATACGTTACTGCGCATTTTATATTGCGGTACCGTCGCATGTTCGCATCACTCCGACGAAGGCCGGTCCCGCGGCCGAAACGTCAGTCCTTTACTGAACAATTTTTCCTACGTGCTTGATTTTTTTCAACTTTTACTTCCGGGTCCTTTGTTAGCATTTTATTGTTTTTATATATATATATATATATATATATATATATATATATATATATATATATATATGTGTGTGTGTCGTGTTCCTGCCAAAAAATTTTGTTCGAAAAATACTACAGCTATATAATAATATAGCTCTATAAACCGCTTATAGTAAGGCGGTCCGGCCGTCATTGGAAAGGCGGTTAGTACGCGCCGATATGCTTAAATTTGTATCTTCGCCGTTCTCGCTGCAAAGACCTTTGAGAATTTCGAATTTTATATTGCATTGTAAATGAAACAATTAGCCGCGTTATTATACGTATGCAGACAATCACTGCCTTCGTTCGTTGTGTGTGCTAATGCTTAGAAAACTGGAATAATAAACAGCAATAATAAACAGGAATAGAGGAGGCACAACTGTGGAGTTGTGCTAGATTAGGTACCTACCTTCATTCCGACATTAATCGAACAATCGCAGCGCCAGAATTCTCTCCAGCGATATTTGGGGGAGAATCTTCTCTTCGCGGCTTATACACTCCGCCTTGCCATATTTTCTCGATCTTTCCTCTATGTATTTGCTCTTTCCTTGCTTTTTCTTTATTTCGCTAGGTTTCTCGCTAATTTTAACTGCGGAACAGTTTAAGGGACCACCTTGTCGTCACCTCATGTCTCGCGTCTGCGTCACGAACGTCCAGCGTTTGACATACATAAGCCGAGCCCGCTACACGTTTAGAACGACAGCGCTTGCTTGCACTTGAACGCCAGCTTCGCCGAAGGGCTCATTCAACTGTCCGAGCCAGCAAAGCGACAGCGAAACGCCAGCCTCGGGAGTTAGCCAAGCTTTGCGCGACTTAGTGCAGACATTAACATTTTTTTCAAGGGATAAAAATGTTCCCTAGTATCCAAACGCTCGTATCAGCTGATGTTAAACATAAAATTCACGAACATGTTCTTCCCTTTACTAACGCCATCATTACATGTCATATAAGCTACATTTACCCCGCAAAGTCATAGAAGTATCGGAGTTGTGACAACTTTAATTATAATAGGGCGTTTTCCACATATGTGGGCGAGCCTATGCCTTCAAGGCTATGCGTTAAGCAGATGACAGATTGGACCCGTTCTCTCTCTCTCTATATATATATATATACACCTCTTCTAACTACTTCAGTCTCTTGTCTAGTTCCATCTCGAGCAAAAACTTGTTCAGGGCTTTCAGAATACTGCGCTGATGACGAGGTAGACACAGTCTCATGTCTCGCGTCGGCGTCACGCAGGTCTTACGTTTGATACACGTAAGCCAAGCAGGCTGCATGTTCGGAAGGCCAGCGCCGGAAAAGAACAAATAAACACAAGAAATGAACGCAAAAGAACAAAAAAAAAGAGTAAACAAACGCATGATAAAGACAAAGGAAACACAGGCCAATCAATGCTCCACAGTTTGGACAGCTTTCACTTGGAATGATATTTGGCTTAGGTCTTTCTTCTTTTTTTTTTTTGCAGTTCCCTGTATACGCACAATTTCTCGGAAGATGTCCTTCAACCCGAGAAATGGTTGCTACATGTTTTCTTTTTCCTTTTTCACTTAAAATGCGCACTACATGCATGCAGCTCTCGGATACGCACATGCACGCAGCTGGCAGTGCCTATTGTTCAAGCGGGAGCCCAACTTTGCTTGACGAGAAGATGGTGTCCTCTAACCCACATGTGTTGCTTGCACGTACATATTTGAAATGTGAAAGGTAATAGGGTGGGATATTGCCAATTTGGACCGGTTGCTGGGCGAATCGGTTGACGTCCATGGGATCCGCGTTAGCGCAAACAAGAAACTAACGCTTGAAAAAAATTGTAGCAAGCACAAGATCGGGTTGTAGCAAGCACAAGACCGACGTTTTTGCTTCCTGCTCCTTTGTTCTCAGGTCCGTGTTTTTTCGTTTCTGCTTCTGCCAGCTCCCTCAGAAACGACACGGGAGACCCTAATACGGTCCCCCGAAGAAAAAACTACGAAAGGCAATCATTGCCTGGGCGGAAGAGGCCGCCGCAGACAAGCGGGCATCTACAAATCCCTGGCATTTCTTTTGAATAAAATTGTTTACTGGAGTGCACACCTTTCTAAACTGTTGATGTGTCTCACCCCCTCACCAGAACAGGGACTGGACACCCTGGTGCAATAGCAGGCCACCCCTTACATATGATATAAGCCACTGCATCTTGGCCTCGAGGCTACAGCAGCTGCGAAGCACCATTCCATGGCGACAGTCAGGTTCATAACGCAGCGAAACAGCCTGTGTAGGACGGGCGGTTGTAAATCATTGGGAGAGGCCTTTGTCCTGCGGTGGCCATGACAAGCTGCTGCTGATGATGATAACTCCTTGTTCGCGCTAACAAGGATCTCTTATTACTGATCACCAGGCAAAAGGGGCCGAGCCCCGTCCTGGGAATTGGAATAATAAACCTAACCCTAAAGATCTGAGCGAGGGTCCCATCCGTATACGCTTTATTAACCCCCCCCCCCCCTTATTCTCCTATCTAACTTAAAGCACTGACGACTGCAATTACGCAAGGGCTATCTGGCCGCTTCTTTTGAGGCCACAACCGTTCTGCCCGACGTCTTTCTCTCTCATCCATCACTGCAGTGACATTCTTCCTGCATGTTGTATAATGCAATTGTGTATATCAGTGGCCTTCACCGAGCCGGTTGCGAAGGGACGAATTCGATTTTCAGCGATTGTATGGGCGGGCCAGTTGGTACACACACTGAGCGTGAAAAACAGCGAGTCAAGACGGGACAACGAAAAGAAGCACACATACACAGCGCTAACTGATAAGTGAATTTATTATCGCTCGACAAGCAATAAATAGACAAACATATGTGGCGTCACAAAAACAGCAAAGCAAAAACAGCAAGCAAACAGGGCTGGGCAACCTCCCCCCCCCCCCCCTGTGATAGGCTGGTATGCGGACAGCATGAGACGTGAACTTCGGGAAGACTTCGAAATTCATAAAATAGATCAAGAATGCATCAATTCTCTCTTTGTTGCCCTTTCACGGGAAGAAGTCCCGTTTCCTCTGGTCCTGAGAGCGAGTGTGCTGGTGACGAATCTGTCTAGTGGGGACGTTTCGCTTTGCTGTTTCTGCGACGTCACACGTGTTTTCCTATTTATTGCTTGTCAAGCGATAATAGGTTCACTTGTTGTCAGCGCTGCATACGTGTGATTCTTTTTGTTGTCCCGTCTTGGCGCGCTGTTTTCCACGCTCGATTTTCCTTTCCGTATCTCGCGGTCGGGGTTGAGATATGCTTGGACGCTGCAGAACAAGTATGATTTCTACGTAAAAGTATACCCCATACCCCCTCCATCACGAATATATATATATATATATATATATATATATATATATATATATATATATATATATATATATATTTGTTACATTACTTAACTGCACTGGCGCCATATGTGTGTTTTTTGTGAGCGTCATCAGCGTATCAAGCAGGGCTGGGCAAAGATACTTTGAAATTGTATCGCGATACGATACAAGATACTCAGACAAAAAGTATTGGAGATACAGATACAAGATACTGCCGCAATAATTGTATCCGATACGATACTTGGCAATTGTATCTTAAAATACTTCGATACATTCTCATATTTGTCATTATAGATCCATATAATGTAGCAGCAAACGCCTATGCACGAAAATGTCTGCTCGAAAATTTCTTAACTGTGACCTATTTGGTTTCACTTGAATGAAATATCTGTTATTATCTCAAAAGTTTTGCCCTTCTTGATCAAAGTGAATTAGTTTTCTTCCAAAACAACTTCGTGGGGCTTGTTTTAGCTTCTTCACAGGACAACTCTATATACACTTCGCTGACAGCGGTTCTTGCTTGTCAATTTTGCATTTGATGGTAGTCGCTGCTCAGCTTGCCGACCAGCTAGCGGGTTGCCATATAATCACAATAACGTCAATAGGAAGCCTTCGCACGACGGCGCAAATACCGGTGTGGACTTTTACCTTGTTCGTAAAAGAAGGTTTGCACAATACCGTATATCCGAACAGGCGTACAGCAGCAACAGCGCTGGTAGTGTCTTTTTTTTTTTTTTTTTGGAGGGGGAGAGGAGGGGGGAACGCATTGTGTATACGGGGTTTGAGACCATTCGCTAGCGGCCCGGTCGGCACACATGACAGTCTCCATCCCATTTGTTTTTATTTTCTAAATAAGTATGTTCGTGAGCTACAGACATGACTGGTCTCAGGCATTTCTTTCGTGGGGAACATGTGGTCACCATGTGCTGAAGCATAACCGTGGAACAAAAAATCTACATTTCAATCCGCGTCCGGATTTCACTCGTTGTGTACGTCGGTATCGATGTTTCTCGAATCCTGACTCCAAATCCCCTTCAGAAATGACCTATATATGAGATATGGGATCCTTTCAAATGGCAACGTCATTTTGTTTAAACTCTCTCCGACCCCACCATCTTCACTGTTTAATTGTGAACAGTAGCGCAAAAAATTCACACAGACGACGACAGAGAAAGACGGGACACAGCGCTAACTAACAACTGGGAGTTGTTAGTTAGCGCTGTGTCCCGTCTTTCTCTGTCGTCGTCTGTGTGAATTTTTTGCGCTACTGTTCACAATTATGCAATACCAACTAGCCCACCAGTCTGTCCTTCTAATCTTCACTGTCCCGGCCCTTGGAGCTAAATTTCGCTACTGCGGCCCGCCGGCTATGAGCTGAGTTTGAGACCCCTGGTGTATACGTAGATGACGTAAAACTGCAATAAATTTCCATGATTGTACTTAGTCGCTGGCGTAAGGGACTCTTTGTTGATATGCTGACTAACCTGCAATCTTTTAGCAATTTTTCTGCAACTAGAGAACATGATCAACACAGAAATGTCTCAGACGTATTGTATAGTTGCACAAAGCGTCGCAGGACACTGCCGCTATTCGCACTATTGCCGCTTATAGCTCCATTTCGTCCTCTCTAACCTTCCTTCCCACTCCCCTCTTCCCCAGTGCAGGGTAGCCTACCGGGCTCAGCCCTGGTTAACCTCCCCGCCTTTCTTTCATTCTTATTCTCTCTCTTACTACGTGGTGATTAGTAATAGGAAAAATATTTAAGACTGCCTAAAACAGGAAAAGAAATATAAGTAAAATAAAGAGGTGGTTTTGTATCAAACATTCACATTGAATGAGTACAGAAACACAATACAGACGGCGCCCTTAAAAGCTATTAGCATGAGGTATCGTCAACTTACCTGTTGAGACAGTAGAAAATTCAGTGCCTACGGAAAATTGCCTGAAACGGCTCGTTGGGACGCTCATGAGTAAAACGGAGCATTCAGTAAAACGTTTCTCGAATCCCCTTCCTAACATCTTTAAGATGGCTCCTAATGATTTCCATTATTATAATGCAAACTCAATTTCGCTATTTTCTTCAGCGGTAAGCAGAATATTTTGTACTCTATACTCAAGGCACGCCCACATAATAATATATTTGTTTTCAATATCGCCTTGGCAACGTCTAAATGTGTAAAGAGTAGTAGAAATAAAGCACACAGAACAATAAACCAGAAATCTTATTTTGGGAGCGCGTTACAAAACATATTGCAGTGACCAGACCAGAAAAACAGTGCAGAGACCTATAGGTAATGTATGTGATGCAAAATGACAGCTTGGAAAGCACTTGTGCTAATAAACAAATTATGATTTCATAAATTCTTTGAATAAATATAGATGGAAGTGAAAAATACGGTACTCCAAAATATTTTCTGCTAGGTAAACGCTTGCTCTATATTAGATCTAGCATCAGTACCAGTTGTGCTAAAGTTGTTAGAATCTTATTTGCATATAAGTTAATTCACTGCACGCAAGTCAAACTTACATCCACGAGATCCTTCAAATCGCTGATATGTAAAATCCATGCGACGCAAAGCAACCCCATTTTTGCACGCATCACATTTCGTTACGGAGCAAGACGCAAGAGAATCTTCAATAACGACACTGCAACAACATCAGAATTTGCGCGATAGACGCCGCACGCAGTGGAGTACGCGGCGCATGTACAGTGGCTGAGAGCAAGTGTCGCGGCATTGGCGCTACTAAAAAGAAAAGAAATCGAGAAAAAATTGGGGGGCGCTTAAGCTTCGCCTTTAGGAGTTGAACGCGATAGCAATATCCTGCCCCTATATAGTGCGCACTTCGAGCACTACGAGTGTTTAACAGAATGCCCGCAATAAGGTGTGTGCCTTATGTAATGGGTAGCATGCTTTAAACCAGGAGCAATTATGCGCGAGAACCTTTTTCGAAGCTGCGATGCACCCACTACGTGGTCTTAAGAGAATACGCGCAGTAATGTGTGTGCCTTTTGTAATGGGTGGCTGTCTTTAAACCACCAAGTCGTTATGATATTGACGTGGTGTGACGCCCGATGGCAATGTACGCTTGCACCACGCAATATTACTGCCATATTACATCTCGTACTATGACACCTGTATACAGGACACGCATTTTTGGGAAGCATCAAAGTTACTTTCAGTGCAGCACCAAGCAGAGGCGTGGCTGTGTGGTAGAACACCTGCTTGCCACGCAGACGGGCTGGGTTCGATTCTCACTCGGACCCAACATTTTTATTATTTATTTTATTTGCAGCTTTTTCGATTTTTCGGTCAAGCACAAGATGATTTTTCGCTCACAACCAACGGTGCCGGCGCCGACGCCGACGGCGGAATTTCTGCGATACGAGCTCTTTAACGCTATCGCGTTAACAAAAGGTACGTGGGCTGGGCGTAGATGTCCGCGTGCTTGTCTTCCTCATTTTCTACCCTCACTGGATGACTCTGGCGTAAAAATAAAATAACACCACTGCCCTTAGACTTATTCAGATGGCTTAGTGACACCAGTGCCAGCTTGAGAGGCGGAGCTTGGCCAGCGATTATTGTTTCGCGCAGTTGTGTTGCGATAGGAGTATCTTGTATCTTAAGATACACGATACATTATCGAATGTATCGGAAATACAGATACAGATACTCGTCTTTCGAGACGTATCGCGATACAAATACAAGATACCCATAGAGTATCTAAAATAGTATCCGAGATACATGTATCTTCGATACTGCCCAGCACTGGACTATCAAGTGCATCAGCGATTATTTTTCGCGGGCCATGCGCATTTTTCTTTCATTACCATATGTATATATCTTCTGTTGTTAACGCATCCTCGGTCCGCTTAGTATGCGGGCATATGTTAACTCCACTTTACTATATATATATATATATATATATATATATATATATATATATATATATATATATATATATATATATATATATATATATATATATATATATATATATATATGTTTTCAGAATGTGAATTGAATGAACGGGAAAGACCTCGAAGTGATCAGAATGACCAAAAAAAAAAATCCGTAGTCTTCCGTATACGGGCGTCGCTTACAATCCACAGTGCAGACTTGGGATGCTAGACCACACAGTTTAATTAACATAAAGAGCTTCGTGTTCTGTAGAAATCTTTACGGCATCCATCATGAACAGTAGATGCTTTGGTTAAATACAAAATTCTTCAGTTGTCGTAATCGAGGGCTCCAGATCAGTCGCAAGTATCTACAGTGAAACAACGTGGTTGCTTACGCCCTTGCTAAATTGCGAGCGTTACGGTGCGTGACCATTAAGGCGATGTGACCTGCATTACGAAGTATTTCGAAGGTCCTATAGGGACATCGGCAGAAATGCGTCTGACCGTATATATATACGATGAAAAATCGTTTTTTTTTTTTTACGCGAACATAAGCCTAAGGATATATATAGTACAAACGTTTCTTCCTTCTTTTTTTAATTTTTATTTATTTATTTATTTATTTATTTATTTATTTATTTATTTATTTATTTATTTATTTGCATTTCGCTTTCAGTGAAATATGGTCGCTGTGGCCGAACTTGACCACTCGACCAAGGAATGAAAGATGGGGGAGGGGGGGGAGGCCGCTGCGGTGAAATTTCGTCCTCCATAATGGAGAACCTTACGCACATGCATGTATGCCGGGAATCGAACCCACGACCTCGTACTTGTCAGCTAAAAAGATAGCCACCATGGTGGGATATGTTAAAGGGCTATAGGCTCGTTTCTTTCGGCACATTAACAACTGATCGATTTATTTAATCGCTAGTCGTAGGCCCCTAATCATACTGAATCTTCGCTTCCGCTAGACATCTCTCTGCAATACTGTAGTATGCATTTTTCAAAAACCTATCTCTGTCTTTTATGATTTCTATAGAACATGCAGTATACAGTGCCCGCTCCTTTCTAAATGATTTTTTTTTGTTATTGCTGCTACTAACCACCAAAAGACAACGTTGCAAAGTCTAATACTTACTGTACTTATCGAGACAGAGGAGCACATTCCGGAAGGTGTAATGCAAGAAAGCACAGTGGACAAGCTGAAACGACACACAGTTGCAAAGGGCTGTATGAGGAACGTGCTTGGCGGTTTGTCTGTGACTAGGATTGTAAAGAATAGCTGTCTCACGTGGTAAATGAATATGATGAATGCGGATGCGACCACCGCATTCGTAGTCATCTCTGAAACGAGTGAGTGCGATATTTTAGGGCAAAAAGTTATGCTCACAGAACAACTAATCTTCCACGTTCGAATGAGTGCCTCACCTTGGTGCCTTCGGGTTCTTCGGTGCCAACACTAACGGTGATATAATGCGAGGCACTGCGTTTGGGTGCGGCAGGATATATGCGACCTCGCAGGATTCACACAGGACGCCACGCGTAATCTTTTTCTTCTTTTTCTCCACGACGCCACGTGCGCAAGCGCATGTTTTCTTGCTCCTAAAATCTTTCCTCTTGCCCATTACGGGAGGACGGCCCCGAAATCGGAAGTTCAGTCTCACAAAGGTGAGACGAATCGAATCCACGTCCTCGAGGCTCGAGCGGCTCGAGGACGTGTGTCCGATTCCCGGTGGCGGCGTGAATGTGATGTTCGCTGGTTTTGTCTTTCTCAAATATGGCGCCTTTTCACCTCGTAAAATGTCGGGTCGACATTTATGGAGTTTGAACGCTTTAATATGGTGTGTTAATTTTCTACTTTGGACACACGTGGATGTGGGTTCGATTTGGGGACGTGTTGCGATCGCGCCAAATACTGCCAAATGAGTCAGCGATGTGTTTTGCTGTTATTGTGTCTCTTGCTTAATTCGACCCACCAAATAATTCGACCAATTTCGTCGGTCTTTTCAAGGTTGTATTAACGGACGTCGATTGTGAAAGTGTCAGCATTTTACTTCTGAGAGCGCGCTAGCCTGTTCGAGCATTCGTTCTAATCAAATGTGAATATGTGAGCGATCTGTCACCCCCCAAAAAAAATCACAGCATATCCACGGAGTGAATGATGATGAGTGGGCGAAGCTGCGGAGGTTCATCGGTAAACCGTGAATCTTCCGTGAATTCTGCCCAGTACATCATCACCGACGTGAGATCGGGCGCGTTTATACTAAAGGTTCGATGAGTTATGACGACTTGCAGCGCACTTTAATTTTACATGTACGCTGTGAATTTTCATTGTTTAGAAAACCATTGCTTAGAAAACATCTGGCGTCTTTCGTTAAGCAGCTGGCGTCTTTTCGTTTTGCTTTAGAAACATCTGGCGTTCTTTCGTTTTGCTTTTACAAAACATCTGGCGTCTTTTGTTGGTTTATTTCATCAATCAACGGCGTTTTGAACAAAATTTTTATTGTTTAATCACGCACAGGAGAAATCTCACCAGGCACTACCTTGGAGGTAAAGAATGGCTGCTAATGGGAATGAGAGACAGAAGAAGTCGGCTTTTAGCTAACGCTGCGAATTTTTTATTGTACAACAACGCACAGGAAAAATCTCCCACCGGCACCACCTTGCAGGTCAAAGCGTAAGACTGGTTAAGAAGTTGAAATACCTCCAGCCACAAATTCTTGGAGGAAACCCGACGTTTCGAGACCGGCTTGGTCTCTTCTCCAGGGGTGACTGTGCTGATCAGGGGGGCTTCGTCGCAGCTTCTTTTTGGCTCCGCCTTTCTCTTTCCCTCACATTCCGGAGGCCGTGCACGTAGATCGGAGGCATTGTTCCGAGCCAAAAAGAAGCTGCGACGAAGCCCCCCTGATCAGCACAGTCACCCCTGAAGAAGAGACCAAGCCGGTCTCGAAACGTCGGGTTTCCTCCAAGAATTTGTGGCTGGAGGTATTTCAACTTCTTAATTCTTCTACCCAGCCAGACAGACTTCTGTCGAAATGTTTACATTTAAGACTGGTTACATACTACGCTACGTGGGACGAACGGGTGCCGCTATAAGGAGCTTCGCCCCTAAAAATATCCTGAATCAACCAATATTGCGCCGAACGGTTTCATTACGATAATTCCCGGCCGGAGAATTGCGCGCCACACGGAAGCTCACTCACTTTGTCCAGCCCCATCGCGATGGCAATCAGTTCTGCATATGAAAGCCTACGCACGCTGCAAAAGCGCAGCTGTGCGTTGGTTTCGTGCGCCTGCTCCGTCGTCTCTATGTAACCTTGACAGGGACCTGTTTGCTCGCAGTATACTCTCCATTCGCGACAGCAACACCAGCACGCGCATGTATCACTTCTCGTGATAAGACAAGAACAATTCGCAGCGACAAAATTGCGGGACACGTCCGGAGAGACGGCAAACTTGGCATGGCACTTGTGGGAGGATCCCATCATGGGCCCGAAGCCCGGACTTCAACTTCGTTACGGGTTGGCGTCGTCCAACCCTTGCTCACAGGTGGGCAGGCCACTAGTGGCGTTGTGATTTAACGGAGAAATGTTAGATTTTGCTTGGGTCGTATGGCGGTAGTGTGAGCATAAGGCGAAACCTCAGGGCTGACTGGGCGAGCGCTGCGTGCCTGGGTTGTCTCGGTTTCTTTTTTCGCGCTGCTGCTCAGCGTGTAAGACGAGCGGCCGCACAGCGTGACACTTATTCATTCACGCCCGCTGCATTGTGTTTTGGCTGGAAGGGGGAGCAGCGGCTCCAGTGCGAGCTGCCAGGAAACGAGCGTTGCATACCCTGGGCTTGCGACTAGCAGGCGTTGGTTTCTGATCGCCAGGCATGGCGCTTCTTACAGGTATACGGCTATAACGACTAGCTTTATATACAGTATATGAAGCGGATGTCGATTTTGACGTCTCGAAATGTTGTTACCTTACGCCTTTTCGCCTTTGTTTCAGATCTGTACCAGATCACGATGGCGTACGCTTACTGGAAAAGCGGCAAGCACGACGACGAAGCCGTGTTCGACCTTTTTTTCAGGAAGAATCCGTTTCAAGGAGAATTCACCGTGTTCGCTGGTTTGGAGGATTGCATTCGCTTTTTGCAAACCTTCCGTTACTCCACAAGCGGTGAGCAAGTCTCTTTACGCATCCAATTGCTGGAAAGATGATTATCTAAATATGACAATCTAGTGGATGTTGCGACGAGGTATTTTTTGCATTAGCTATGTTCACCGTTTTTGTCGAATACCGCGAATCGCTAAGCTTTCTGACGTCACTGCTTAATTTCAGGCCGTAGGTTTGACGCTCAGAAGCCGAGTGTTTTACCCACTGAGGTAAACACCGACGCTTGCTAGCGCGAACAGGAAAACAATGACGAACAATAACAGGATAACCAAAAATAGCGAAAGATCAGGAGTTCAACATTTGCTTCCTACTCCTTCGTTCACTTGTCTTTTTCTTCTTCGCATTAACATATGCATTCTATAGGTTAGTTTATGTTTTAGTGTCTTCTTAGAGGGATTCTGCTAGCTATGAGACGCAGTTGTGGAGGGCTCCAGGTAATTTTCGACCACCTGTGTTTCTCTAACGTGCACTGACATCGCACACTACACAGGCCTCTAGCATTTCGCCTACATCAAAATGGGAAATGCTAGAGGCCTGCGCAGTGTGCAATGTCAGTGCACGTTAGAGAACACCAGAATGTCGGAATGAACCGGAGTCTCGTAGCTTGGTCACTTTCGGACGTTAAACCCCATAAACTAACCAACCATCCATCCATATACGACCGGTGCGGCAGGGATTGAACTCGTGTTTTTTGGGTCAGCAGCCGAGCACCGGAACCACTGAGCCATTGCAGTGGCACACATAGGCGTGTGCAGGGTTCCCCATCAGGGGGGCCAAAGGTTTATCGCAGTGCCCCCCACCCTACTAAGTCAATCTATAGGGTAGATTTTGCCCCCCCCCCCCCGTTTAGGTGATTAGGGGGGGCGCCCTCCCCCTGCCCCCCCTGTGCGCACGTCTATGGTGGCACATGCATTCCTTAGAATCAACCAACTCGCCCGGCACCAAATTTTACCGATTCCACGTTCTGTAGGCAAATTCCTAACAGCGCATTTTGAAGTTTTGTGTTAGTCTTAATTTTGTTTCTTACTGCTAGAAAGTGCTGAACACGACCCGCAAAACGTATTTTCAGATATTGAATATTTGAAGAGCATCCTTCCGGCCAGCGTTGAACCCGAGTACTACGATTACCTTTCATCTTTGACGGCAGAAAAAGTGAAGCTTTATGCAGTACCAGAAGGAACTGTTGTGTTCCCAAGGGTGCCGTTAATAAGAGTGGAAGGGCCACTCGCTGTGCTGCAGCTCTTCGAAACCACGCTTCTAAACCTCGTAAATTACGCCAGGTAAGTGGTCTACGACTACACTGAAAATCAGCTTCTGTTCTGAATGCAGAACACACAACCTTATCTTTTGCTGTTTTTACTCGATATTGATGCACTAAAATGTAACGGGAACATATGTATGGTGAGTTACTGTTTAGTGCTCACTGCTACCAACATCCTAAGAGTCCATGTAAAACATCAACAGTGTTTCCGTAGTGTCTTTGGATGCTTTGTATTGCTACTAATCTTCTGAAAAGCGTTAGAGACCACACTGATTCACGGTCTAGACTATGTGCTAGCACACAGCAGGCACTTCTTAAAATGCAACTTTTTTTCTGAACCCTCCCACACTTTCCTGACCATGCTGCTGTGTTCTGTTGGCGTGCCAGAGTTCGCACACTTAAAAAAAAAAGACGTTAATTTATGTAACTAATGGAAAGATCGGTACCTCGAAAGCAGAAGCACAATGTCAAGTTGTGGACCTGCTCTAATTCATGAACTATCGATATCTTGTGCTGTTAGGCCATGAGGGATGCACGGTTATCTTCAGAGCTTTAGGATAGACAGCAAAAATTTTTGACGTTTAGTTTTAGTGATGTCATTGCGTGTTGCCCCTCTTTTATGAAGTTTAGTGACTACGAATGCCGCAAGGTTCCGGTTAGCCGCTGGGTTGAATATAAGCCTGCTCGAGTTTGGCCTGAGACGAGCTCAAGGTCCTGATGGAGGCCTGTCAGCATCCAAGTACACCTACCTTGGTGGTGAGTTTGCACTTGTATGTAATCTAAAAAGCGTAATTGAACAGCTTGCAAATAGCATGACTACCAGTGAAAGGGTGGATGTTTCATAATTTCTAAATTCGTGCGTCTAAATTGCCCTTAGTCGTATGTGTGTGCACTTGGTGAGCCAAAGAACTCTTGTCCCCCTAACGGGCTGAGCGGGGTAGGGGCCATAAATTTGGTCTTGTAACTTTTATATTATGCAAACAGTGGGGAGCTAATACATATGCGTCAGTTGAAATGACGATGAAGAGCCCCGAAAACTTTTTTATGTCCACAGTTGGACGTTGCTTTCCGGCAGGTGTAAGTTGAAATTCGCGTTTGACTGGAAAGAAATCATGCACATTGTGCAAGTGTGTTTTTATTTCCTTTAAATATTGCAACAGGTCAGGCTATATATAGCTCAGAAAAAACTTGCAGGCATAGCACAGTTGGGCCTTCTCTATTTCAAGCACACCGCTGGTCTTAAAGAAGCAAAGTTGTATATACTAGTCTACAGACTGTAGCCTGGCAAATATGGTAGCATTAGTGTTATTCTTGTATTTTGTTATCTTCTAGGAAGGAACATCTGTGTGCACCAATATATGAACAGGGGGGTGAAGTGCTGTTTCGGGTCTCTCGAAGATGCAAGAGACCTGTAATACCATGCTGTCTAATCCAAATGAAAGTTTGCACATAAGAGTTCTGTTTTTCAGGTTTTGATGGGACGAGCAATGTGCTCGCAGGGAAGCTCTTCAATATTCCGTTGAAGGGAACACATGCCCATGCTTTTATCATGAGCTTCTCTTGCTTGGAAGATTGCAAACTCCGAGTAAGTATCATGCTGCGAGTAGTGCTAAACCGCAGCGATCTTGCTGCTTCACTATTAGTTCCCTTCTGCCTTCTATATGAGAAGAAAGGCATTGCCATTTTCTGTCATTTACAGTTTCTCGCAGAAGGCTTACTTAAAATAGGAAAACTGAAATACTATTCAGTGCGAAGCATTTTTTAGTGAACCCAAGGTACTATGAGCGTTTCTACCTACGTATCTGTCTATCTATCTAGCCACAAAATTGGCATGGGAGGGTAAGAGAGTTCGATGAATATAGCTGTCCGGTCATGACATGAATAACGTGAAGATCCTGTCGCATACATCATGAAGCCCTTTCCTCCTGACATGTGTGGCACATACCCGTATACCACGGGCCGCAATGTACGGGTATGCGCCACAGGTTATTGACAGTTTATATCTACCCAGAAGAGAACGTTAAGAAAAATGGACATGGGCAGCGTTGACCTGACGATTGCAAAGAATAAAAGTTAGGATCCCAGCAAGAATCGGACCTAAGCATTCTGTGTGGCAGTCCGGTAGTCCGGTGGCAGTCCGCCAGATCTAGAAACTGCTTTGGAAAAGCACCCTATGCAGGCGTAATATTGGTGCAACGTCAGTTGTGGTTGTAGTGCTGGCTACCTAATTTTATAACAAAGTAATAAACACTACACATGTACTCCTACGATACAGGCGTCATGTCAGGTTAACGTCACTTGTGGTTGCATTGCTGGCTTCACTTTTATAGCAGTCTAATAAACATTACATTACATTTGTATTCCTATGATTCAACAAGCTATATTCAACCGTTGCTCGGTCCCAGAAGAATACGCTAACGAAATTTACGTATGATATTCACATCATCGCACCGTAGCGTTCACTTCTCTACGTTAACACAGACGCCTGTGCTCTAACGTGTGCTTATACTACGTCAGACCACAAGTTACTATTAGAGCTGTGCGAATAGCAAAATTTTGGGTGCGAAGCGAATTCGAATATTGAAGTGTGAGTGCGAATCGAATCGAATATTTTTCAAATATTTCTCGAATATTTCTAGAATATTTTTCAAATACTTCGAAGCGCAATTGCAGACAAAAATGTTAGAGAGGATTCCTAAGCATATTCTTATGAGATAGCAACGTGAAAGTGTTTCTTTTCGCTAGGTTGATGATTGGTGGGGTGGTGTTTCATAGTTGTCTTATCAAGAATGAGGCAATGTAGAGGCCGAATTCTATTTATGTACATGATTTGGTGCAACCAAAGTGTTGCCGACAACACTTTACACGTGATAGGCAAAGGTGCCATTTCCTCAGCCTCTACTCCTCTTTCAACTTCTGTGGGAGCCCAACTGATGTGGCAGACAAGGGTGCGCTCCCTTCAAGTCTGGAGTTCCAAATCTGCTTCGTAGACATCGATATGTAAGAACATCTGAAATTTTGGATGCTGAAAAGCTTCGGCGTCCGATTTTTCGGAGTTCCTGCCCAAATTTCAGGCCAAAAACAGCATTAATTGAGCCCCCAACTCTGCCACATCTTTCATCTTCATGTTGGAACCAGCGTTTTCTTGAGTTAATACACTTGTGACCGTAGCGGAGCTTGAAAGTCAGCTTTGCCGCAATACGGGGGTGTGATGAGGTGAAGCATATTGAAAATCTAGGGACCACTTTTAATCGGACGTTAACTGTGTCTCGGCAAAGTTCGACCGTAACGGAGCTTGAAAGGCAGCTTTACCTCAATACCGGGTTGTGATGAGGGGAAGCATATTGACAATCTAGGGACTACTTCCAATCAGACGTTGACTGTCTCTTGGCAAAGTTCTACCGTAGCGGAGCTTGAAAGGCAGTTTTGCCGCAATACCGGGATATGATGAGGTGAAGCATATTAAAAATCTAGGGACCACTTTCGATCAGACGTTGACTGTGTCTTCGCAAAGTTCGACCGTAACGGAGCTTGAAAGGCAGCATTTCCGCAATACGAGAGTATAATGAGGTGAAGCATATTGAAAATCTGAAGGGGCACTTTATATCGGACGTTGACTGTATTTGTTTTTGGGAAGTTCGAATAGTAAAATTCCAGTGCGAATCGAATCGAATAGCAAACACTATTCGAAAAATATTCGAAATTTCGAATATTCGCACACCCCTAGTTACTATTTAAATGTCAGTGTAGTCGACATGCCTGGTAAGCCCACAATGTGCACACAACTGCACACATTTACAAAGAACACATCGATTCGCCTCGTAATGCTTGGCTCAAAGCCAATAAATGCACCATAGAACTACTGTCTGACTGCTTCGCATCAAACCAATTCCCACAGGGTGTGGGATCTGCCGAAGTTTTTGGAATACTTTGCTGAGTAGACATGTACCATTTTGAGTGTAGGACCTACTGTGTACGCATCTTTGTTTCCAGCTAGATACTGTTTCTGCATCTGTATTTGTGCTGGCGTAAGGTCACCACATCAGCGGGGTAATTGTTGCGGCAGGTGGCAGCAAGAAGTCATAGACAATCAACAATTTTAAGAGTGCTGCTTCTTGTGCAAGTTGGAGTTGCATACTAGCAGGGTTGTGCTTTCAAAGAAAAAGTAAGCTGCTTGTTGTTCTGTGTACCTTTGTTCTTGCTTTCTAAAGCACAAACCTGCTGGAAAACTTAAGTGATTTGTGTGATTTTCATCATGACATGTTTACTGCATCAGCAGCTGGCTTTCAGCGAGCAGTGCGATCTTCTAAGAAGCTTCTTCGAAAAATATACGTAACGTTGTAATCATGTGCTGCAGCTTTTCATGCTGTGGCCTCCAAAATACATGCACAAAGGCTCAGTCAGATGTGCAGCTGCTTAGAATACGTGCACTCGTAGCCTGCATGGGGTGAAAATCTCTGCACAAGTTGCCAAGTGCCAGAGCTGCGCAGTAGCACAATGGTTAGCCTCACATGTGGTACCAGTATTCTTAAAGGGGCAAGAGTTCGATGGCTTGCACTGGAAAAGCTTTATTTATGTTGGTCATTAGGTGAAGGTGCGAATGAGGTATCTGGATGAAGACACAGTAGCGAAGACGACATGATGAAAATGGTAGTCGTCATTGTTATAGTAACCAAATGGACGTACAGACACACCTGAGCTAGTTTCAAGCTCGTAACTATTGCCGCAGTAAAACGATTGCAAAAGCCAAGCAGGTTAATTAGCTTACCATTTGCTCTTCAAGAAAGTCTGAGTTTACTAAGGGCTGCGATGAACAAAATATGCTGCTGGTATCCTACACTTTTAAGGAGGCCCTACGACACTTTTCCTAGTAATCATCGAATGACCTCACTGTTGAAGTTTATTGGCTTGCGAACAGATTGCTGCCAAGATTTTTTAACTCTGTCAAGCACGTGCAGAGTTACAGAAATATGTCAAATGCTTTAAGCACTTTTTTTTTCTCAACGAGCTTTTTTTGTCCCAACGAGTGCCCTCAAAGCTATACAGGTGACAATGACAAAAGGGCAAGAAGCTACATTGACAAGCGTCATGACCTTAAGCACTTTATCTTTTTTTTCTTTTAACGTGTTGGCTCCCTTTCACTGTTGTCATGAGTGTGTTAGTGGCCCTACAGTGGACATGTGGCGGCATCCTGTGGCAGAGATGGTAAATGCGCAGCACAAGAATGCTCAAATGACATAGTTCCTCTGACATAGTTGGTCCCTCTAACAGCATAATTTGCCGAGAGAGAAGCAAGCGGTTTCTAGTTGCCTTAGAGATATAATTGTAAATTCCCTGCTGCATGCAGTGCTGTAATATTTGGTGCGCATGTACACGGAAGCCTCCACTCTCGATTGGCAGCGTTGTCTGACCATGTTCCAAAAACATTAGTGCAGCTTGTACTAAGTTACACAAGGCTGGGTCACAGCAGAGCTGGTGGGCAGCCAGCTTGTCCTGACTTGGCTAGGCTTTTACCCTCTCACCTTTCTCTTTCCCACCCCTTGCTATACTACACTATACATGTCTATGCTTGCTCTCTTTATCTTTTTTTTGTGTCTGTGTCTTTCAATTTCTTTCTCTCTATGTCTATTTGTCGCTCTGCTTTTCTATCTTTTTCTGTCTTTCTTCCCTTTCTTGCTACTATTTTTTTTCTTTCTATTCCTTTCGTTCTCTCTCACTCTGTACTCATTCTCCCCTCCCCCTTTCCCTACTCACCCTCACTTCCCTTTCCCATCCCCTTGCTGTACTATACTATACTATACTATACTATACTATACTATAGTGTTCCTGGATAGCCGAGTGGTTACAACGCTCGCCTTCGCATCGCGGGGACGCGGTGTTTATTACTGGATTAAGCCAGTGATGAACATCGGGGACTACGACTTTAATTGAGGACTACGCAAGGAGCAGTTGAAAGGAAAATGATAGGTGTCACCTTAAGGGACAAGAAGAGAGTAGATTGAGTGAGTGAACAAACGGGAGTTAAGGACATCTTAGTCGAAATTAAGAAGAAGAAATGGGCAGGGCATGTAGCGCATAGGCAAGATAACTGCTGGTCAGTTACTGACTGAATTCCAAGAGAAGGCCAAATGTATGAGGGGGAAACAGAAAGTTCGGTGGGCAGATGAGATTAAGAAGTTTGCGGGTATAACGTGGCAGCAGCAAGCACTGGACGGGGTTGATTGGCGGAACATGGGAGAGGCCTTTGCCCTGCAGTGGGCGTAGTCAGGCTGATGATGACAGTGATGAACATCGGTGCTACACGTTTCAGCTTCTCTTGTTAACCATCTGTACAGAGTGCTTGGGCGGTGATTGAGTGCGTGCCGGTTCGCTATGAGGATAATTTTCTATCTACGACACATGGCATACCTCGACCATAACAGCCACGCTGTAAAAGTGTTTCAGAACCCCTTTAAAATATACTGCCTACTCTTAAATGTTAGGTTCATATGGCATGAAAAAATAGAACATGACTGACATCAGAATAAATACATCTACACTTACACTCTAATTAGGGTTAACTACTGAGAAATGCACAAATCAAATGTGTTACCACCTTCTCTTACAATAGAATATCAAGTGCCTTGGAATAAAGTTGTGTAGTTTTGACACATTTACAAGAGTCTATGATAATTTGCACCCAAAGGGGTTATACTTGACAGTTTTTATGGCAGCATGCTAAAATGCTACAGTGATCCCAGTTTGGGATTGGGGCTCAGTTGCAAAGGTTCTTCTTGTCAAGTTTCTGTGTTCTCCTGCTGTTTGCTCGGTAGAAATTGAAGGCAGTCGGAGGAGAGGAAGTGGATTTCCTGGAGCTGTGCTGCAAATGGAGAAAGGAACTGACAGGCCTGTTCAAGACCATAGAGGACGAGGCGAGCAGTGGGGAGCTGGCCGCATTCATCTCGTATGCAGTTTCCTTCCCTGAAAATTTCCTCGCGTTGGTTGACACCTATGATGTCCTTCGGTGAGTCCTGTGCCATAGTATGTGTCTCTATTTATTTATTTATTTATTTATTTATAAATACTGCAGTTCCTTTTAGGGATTTTCATAGAGTGGGTTACAGGGTAACAACAACATAAAAGCAAGCAAATGGAGAAAGCCAGTATGTAAAAACACAGCAGTATTCACAAAACAACTTAAAGCAAAATGAAGCACTTACATTCCATAGTACAAATAAAACTAATCAAATGTATGAGGGGTTACAGAGCTAAGTTGTATAAATTTATACACTCTTGTTGAGGCTGAAAGAGAATGATGCTAAAGACGGCTGAAAAAGTTTGGTGTTGGTGTGTTTGTTCCAGCGCAGAAAGAACGAAGGTTTAAAGGAGTTGTTACGGCTTACACAGGTCGCTATTGTGAGCTCGTGCCTTTGTCGTGTAGCATATCCGGATGAAAATGCAAGGATTTCTGTACGGTCTATCTTGTAATGTCCTTTTATCAGTCTATATAGATATTTGTCTGCTTATACGGTTCCTTTCAGTTAGTGTTCGTAGATTAGTTCAAGCTATTAAGTTCTGTGCTGTAATTGAGGTGTGTCCAAAGCTGTTGTAAGTAAAGCGAATGGCATTTTTTTGCACTATTTCTAACTTTTTGCACTCTTCCTAACGGGCTGAAGAACAAAGCCACTCGTTGTCACTACAATGCGACAATATGGACGTTCCCTTGACAACTGCGTTGCAGGAGTGGGCTGCTGAATTTTTCCGCCGTTGCCATGGCCCTGAATGACCTTGGCTATCGTGCGCTGGGTGTTCGCATAGACAGTGGTGACCTGGCATACCTCTCCTCGTGCGCCTTCCACATCTTTGATGAGCTCGCCGACAAGTACAACCAGGAGTGGTTCAAGACCCTCACCATTGTGGCCAGCAATGACATCAACGAGGAGACCATCATCTCACTCAATGAGCAGGTCAGAGCCCAAAAAAAAAAGAAATGTTTGCTCCTTTTTTTCGGGGTTCTTTTATTTGTGGGATTGTATAGGATTGCATGTTACTTGTACTATATACTCGCAGTTGGAGGTAGGGCTTTCCCATTTTCCCGAAATGGTGTTGGGGGGGAGGAGGTAACTGCAGTAATTAATTTCACTTAACCTGCTTTTGCTATAGCACTTGGTAAGAAGTTGTATATGGCGGAAACTCCCTGCATGTAATTTGCCAACAAGACAAAGCAAATCTGTTTTAGACTTATGGGATAGAAGCACTAATATCGGCAAAATCGGTCAGCTAAACTGTCTGGGTCTCAGCCTCATGTTAAATCTTTATTGGGAGCCGCATATGTCTGCCATTTATCATAAAGCTGAAGGTAAATTTTTTTCCACCAGATGTGAAGCAAAGTTTGATCTGATTTGAAACTTTAAATCGTAACTGGCGTTAAGCACACACATGTACATGGTCAAACTAAACGCCTACTAGACACTAGGGAGGTCATGTTTAGAGTACATGCACCGATTCGGTCTGCTGTCCTTACCGAAAACACATAGCTAATTTCTATAAGCATTCTATTTTACGATCATATTTGTATATTGAGTCTACTTAAGGCGTTTTGTTGTTTCAGGTTTGCTGATGAGGCCAAGCTTTTGAACAGTTTCGCAATGAAGCATCATTTCTAGATTAAAATTTGTCTTATGCCATACTCGCTTCAAAATGCCATGATCTCATCATTTGCATGAATCTTTTAACCTGTCATCTATACTTAATCACAGAGACTCAACTGTTGGCCATCTAATATTGTTATGTCTTCTAACACCTCCTGTATTGCCTGCCCTGTAAACTGACTCCCCTGTAAACAACATGCAATGTATTCAGGGCTGTTACTTTCTATCGATGCTTCCTGCTCAATTCTACACTAGTCTTGTCATCCACTGATGCCGGCTGGCTGATCCCATTGGTAAAGTGGTTGGACCCCGTCTCTCTGACCACTGACAAAGAGCGAAAAGCAAGAAAAGGCATTATACTACAGAATGGTAGCCCTGTTCGCATCAAGATATTTACCACTCCTAATAGCTAAAAAAATTTTTTGTCACCGTTGTAAACAACACTGTTTATGTTCCCACTCCTGCACACGCTTTAACGGGTCTGGAGCATTTTTGGATTAAAAAAAAAAGCAATAGCAGGCTTTGTGTGTTCTATCCAAAGGTTATCGGTGCCATGTAACAAAGGAGCATTTTTCTACTCCTCTGTTTTCGGTTAGCTCTTGCGCCGCATAGCTTTTTCTCCACTGCACAATGTTGATGAGACAGAGTGTAGTGTCCCGCATCATATCAAATCACACAGGCTCTAAGCTCGCCTAATGATAAAGAAGGAAATTTGGGGAGGGGCAACGCATGTGGGGAAGGGTGTTTCAGCTCCATTAAAAACCTGTGGAGGGGCGAGGCATGCAGTGTGCGTCGGCGTTTCCCACAGCAAAATCACTGCTAATGGGCAATGAGAGACAGAAGAGAGATTAAACACAGAGATTTGCAGTCCGCTTTTAGTTAAGGTGCACGCTGTGAATGTTTATTGTTCAACTACGCACAAGAGAAGTCTCCAACCGGCACTACATTGCAGGTCAAGATGGAATGCCTATATATATTTGGTGGCCAATGAACGGTTGTGCCATGCGAGCAGTCGGTTTTTTCAATCGAGAAACTCTCTAGCAGACGCTGTCCGCATTAGCGTTGTCTCCGAGGGCACGTTCTCGTTCCTTGCGAGTTGGTAGTTCAGCGTTCATCATAGAAAGAACGTTTCTGTAGTCAACGTGCGCTGTTCGCTCTCTCCACACGGTGAGCGCTGAGGCGGTGGCACCCTCTCTTGTGCACAAGCAAATGGACCGTCACGACAGGACATGACGATGCGTGCCGACACGCTGAGACCCTAGGGCTTTGTCCCTAAAATAATGTGCGTGGTGTTAAAAGGCTTGCCAATTGTTGGTAAGTCTACCTCATGCTGTATAAAAAAACACTTATATATTCTGGTTGAAATGCGTATCACGGTAAATGTCCACTACACAGGAACCACATGAAATGCACCTTGGCAGAGATAAAGGGTTGCACCGATGCTTCATTTACGCATCTTTGATTAGCTGTTCCATTTGTGTCGTGGAGAAAGCATTGCATCGGATTCTTTTTTACTGCTTCTGCACGAGGAGCTAGACGAAACATTGTATTAATCAAAACCCACAGGTAATGCTAGAAGGAAACACATTCATGGATGCTAAAAATCTGTCTTGGAGATCACGCTCTATCATATAGTCTGTTTTTTCGTTGATTGGCTCTGCTCGTCCTTTCATTATTTTCGCCCTTTTATATTGCCTAGCATCACCACTCCATTGACTTGAAAGAATTCACTGTTCACCATCTGTGTGTCTACAGCAGGGGCGTCACGTGCAGCCTTCTTTCATGTGAAATAGCGTGTGTGGGTTGGGGAAGAGAGAATTCTGGCCCTTGGGGAGGATCCCTTGAACCTTAGCAAACTTCTCTGAATGTTCGATTTCCCTGATTTTTCGTCGTCGCTTGACCATTCTAAACGGTTATTATTGCAAAGCGTTTCCCGCTTAGCTCTTTATCATTTTCAGTGTGGTTCAAGTTCCTATGAAGCCACTAAAGCAGACCTTTAGGGGAAGTGTTACGAGACCCTGAAAAAATATACTTATCTAATTAAATGGGTCCTGCAACACTTTTTCAGCGTGGTCAGAAAATGCCGACGATCGGTAGTCGAGGCTCCTGAAAACATGCGAGCCAAATATTATAGTGCAACATGCCGCCTGTAATCTACAATTAATGATGCCGGCTAGAATCAGTCAGCTAGAAATCGTTCCCCCCTCTCTCAACAAATGATGCTATAAGCCCAAATGACTGCGCCATATACCCAAATTCACAGCCGTTAGCCGATTTGAGCATCATGGGCAGCATAGTTACAACGGCCGCCACGTGCCCACGCACTTGCTTGCACTCACACTGAAGGTAAGCTGCGCATTTGAAAGAAAAAAAAGAAAAAGTGCTCAAGGTCATGACGCGCCTGTGGCGTGACTTCTTTCCCCCGTGCCATCCCTCCCTGCTTAGCTTCCAGTGCATTCGTCGGGACGATAGAAGAGAGAAAGCAATTGTAGCGTGCGACAAATCTCTAACTTCGGTCGTACTTGACGGATTCTAAAAATTTTTGCGGTGGTTGATTCATGAGGCAATAAACTCCTTTAGTAAAGCCATTTGATGGTTACTTGGAAAAGTGTTGCAGGGCCTCTTTAAGTTATCCTAACCCTTTGCGACAAGCATTATGAACGACTCTCTATAAACGTGTGAAATTTATATAATTTGATGCCTAGGATCTGGAGACCAAAAATAAGGCAAGTGTAAGTGTTAAATAAATTACACTGTATTTCGAAGCAATTAATTTTCATTACAACGTAAATATATATCTAATTATTGCACTGTCACTCATGCTATACTCTTCATCAGCAGAATTCAACGACCCACTCAAGTTAAATGCGATAGTTATCTGCAGGCAGTGAGCATTCCTGAAAGGTAGAATATTTTGAAATTCCTGCTGAAACGCCTCACGTACAAACTCGTAAAACACGGTACTGCCTTCACCAACTCAATCACGTGTAGCAAAACATTTCACTTAGAAGTGATATAAATTTAACATTAGCTTACTATTCGTGGTCTCTTCCTTGCCAACAGCGCACAGAAATGGCAAAAGTAAGTCGAGTCTCCAAATGAGGACACCGTGTCGCAAAGGGCTAACACAAGTAATGTAACCAAAGGGCTACCGGTTGTTGAGCTAATGAGGAAATTCATATTGTGACAGAGATGTGAAAGAGTTCAGATGCCGCATTTCTGCAAAGGTTTTGTCTTGCACTTGCTTGATAGTCAACAAAATTTCAAGAGCGCAGAAAAACTCGAACGGACGAAAAGGGAGGTGACATGGACAGCACTTGTCTGTGTCAGCTCCCTCTTCGTCCATCGTGTTTTTCCGCGCTGTTGAAGTTTTCTTGACGATGAATTACCAACTTGCCCAAACGCTCACGTTATTTGCTTGATAGCGCATAATGCTGCATGACTTGTTGGCCTCTTAGTCTGTGTTGAAAAGCTCATCGCATGTTTATTAACCCATATCAACAAGAACTTATCCTTCACTTGACTCTCTATTGGTGTTACATTTGTTAGTTCAGAAGCGTTCACGGTTGAAGTTCTTAAAACTGCAAATAGCGATTCTATTCCAAAGTAGTAATAGTATAGTTGGCAAGCCAGCTACGCTGAGTTTTGTTGCCACCATTTCTCTCCTTTTCTTTCTTCCAGGCATGGAAGAGTATAAAACATGGCATGACATGTGTAAGGACCCTTGCTTGAATATTATCAGTGGCTGCAACGTCTTTTCTTCACGCAGGTCTTTTTTCCTGCTTTTGTTGTAGTTTAGTCCTGCACACTTGGAGAAAGCAGGCTACAGCTACAGCTTGCTGTACGCATGTACAGTATGGTATGCTGTTAATGGGAACATCGTTCTTGCATTCATTCTTGCATAACTTCAGAAATTTTAGCATTTTTAAAGAGATGTGTTGGTTGACGGGTTGCACAAGCTAGTATGAAATCTTAGGACATTGATGGCTACCCTGTCTGATTTGATTAGTAATCTGTACAAGTATTTCGATTAATTGTTCACGTTAACAGTGTACTGTACTGTAGATTTTGTGTGTGCTTCGTTGCTGTTTGTTTGGACACAGTTCCCCTTCTCAATTTTCTCATAGGGGCACAAGATAAATAGCTTTGGCATCGGAACTCATTTAGTAACATGTCAAAAGCAACCTGCCCTTGGCTGTGTCTACAAGGTAAGCATCAAGAGAGATTTCACATACCATTGCTTTGCACAGTTAAAAACGTCCTTAAGATGACTGCAGTGTGTTAAAATTGATCAGAATATGTGAAGTGAGCATTGCGGATTTGTTTACACTAGCAGGCATGACAGTTCTAATAGTTTTAGTTCAGTTACATTGAGATCTGGTGTACAATGAAAGCCTTCTCTTTTTCTCTTGCGGTTGATTTATGGCAGTCGGTTTTTGTCTGTGTAAAAAGTAAAAACAAAATGTTCAGAAATCTGTGTTTCTGTTCAGAACCTGCTATTGAAGCCAAGATCCATCCTTGAGTCTTGTGACCACTGGTCTCACATCTTGTGGATACATTTTAGAGCTCCACTTGAAACATCACTTTTGTGCGGGGTTTCCTTGGCAACATGAGAGGCAGTCTTACTGAAATTTAAAGAGAATTAAGAATAGGACACTGCCTTAGAATAATAATTTGTGGATTTTTACGTGCACAAACCTCAACCGCCACAGTGGTACAGCGATCACAGGGCTGGCTCGAATGGCATGGGTTCGATCTGTGCCATGGTGGTCGCATTTTCGATAGACAAGAATGCTAGAGGCCCTTGTACTTAGAGTTAGGTGCATGTTAAATAACCCCAGGTGGCTGAAATTTCTGGAGTCGTCCACTACAGCATGCCTCATAATCACATATCATGCTTTTGGCACATAAAATCTCGCAAGTTATTATTATTACATGCTGAAACTTGCAATACAATTAAGACATATCATAGTGGGGGACTCCAGGATTAAGTTTGACCACCTGGGTTTCTTTAACATGCACCTAAATCGCGGGTGTACGCAGCTTGTTTTTGCAATTCATCCCATCGAAATGCGGGCCACCTGTAGCCAGAAATCAAACCTACGTGCTCGAGCTTAAAGGGACACTAAAGGCAAATATTAAGTCGACATTGATTCTTGAAATAAAGGTCCAGAAACCTCGTAGTGCTACTTTTGTACCAAGGAAGTGCTTATTTTGAAATAAAATCACGTTTTAGTGGTCCGCATCGCCTTAGCGCACTTCAAATCACCCGCCTGAAAGTTGTATTTCTAACGTCACTGCTGCCGTGCCCAACGTTGCCCGCCTTTACTGCGCGGCAGCGTGCACTGGCGGCGTACGCCATTCGGGCATCCGGCAACATCACATGGATACGGCATTTTATCTAACTTTCTGTCAGAGCGACTTTCACAAGCGCGCAAAACACACGCGGCAGCACACGATACCGAAACTACCACTGAGACACGACCGCGTGACTGAAGCAGGGTGCTGGGCGAAGCGCAGTTCGGCGAAAACGGAACCTTTGAACCACGCGCGCCGTTCCCCATGGCAAAGTCAAGAAGGTTCTTTTTGCCATGAAACAAAGAGAACGAACAAGCAGAACTTTATTACGTCTTTTGATGCACAGAAGGTTCTTTTTTTATTGCAGCTAGTTTGATTGCGAGTGATTAAATTGCAGTCGAACTCTCTCGCGTTATCGGGATCATTTCCAAAATGTGCCGCTTGTGGCGCTCATCGTGTGATACATTTAGCTTAATTTCTCGGTAAGCAGGGCACTGCTGTTGATAATATTGCCGTTTTAGACGTTGTCATGCATTGAGCTCTCACTCTGACATAAATTGTTGTTTGCCTTTAGTGTCCCTTTAACAGCGCAACACCTTACCTGCTGAGCTGCCACGGCTGGTGAAAGATTCAAGTTATATAGCGCCCTTTACGATTATGCACCTAGTTACGGCAGGCTAAATAAATACTAGTAGAGCTGTGGGTTTTCTGCAAATTTACTTGGAAACTATGTGACGCCAAAGTAAGAATGATCAGAATTTCACCACCCTATTCACTATCCTATCCGCTATCAAACTACCATGCTGTCTTGGCGGTTATTCTGTTACACTGCTGAGAGGTAGTTAGCCGAATTGCCGGCAGCTTGGAAGCTGCATTTTTGCTGAGTATAGAATGACGAAAACACGGATGAACTTATGTGTATGTACACATACACTAAAGAGCTGCACATGGTCAAAATTAATGTTGAGTCTCCCCTACCCCCATCCTGCCTCCCAGTATGGATTCTCTCATAGCTTTTCAGTTGCATTGAGACACTGAACACCTTGACTGCGGCATATCGGCTCTGTGGTTGGTCGCAAGGGGGGGAATTGGCGAAAGGGAAAGAATTGTTGTCTATGTAGCACATAGCTACAAAGGAAACCCACACTTTTTGATTGTAAAGAAAGCCTAGCCACTGAAGAAAAGCCCTGCCTGGTCTGGGATTCTAGACAAAAAAGTTTTTCTTCAACTGTTCAACTTCAGGCAACAGCATGACCTGATATGATTCTTTTTTACATCTAGCTACCACATTCACATAGACTTTTGACAGACACTGACAGTGACATGCGCAAAAAGCAGTTGATCTGTGTCACAACCTGGAGACATAAAGTCTTATTTATTATAAGTAAGTATTGCTCCACAGTGTTTGTGCTGTCCATATGTAGATGTTTTACCACGTATACTTGTTTCTAACACAAAATACGTATCATATCCTGGCCACGGCGGCCACATTTTGTTGAAGGTGAAATGCTAGAGGACCGTGTACTTAGATTTAGGTGCATGCTAAAGAACACCAGATGGTCAAAATTTCCAGAGCCCTTCACTACAGCGTCTCTCATAATCATATCGTGGTTTTGAAACGTAAAACTCCAACAATTATTATTATAATAATAATATATATATGGTGAAAAAGGGACAGGCTGGGAAGTACAAACTGTCTGTCTCGCCTCTGTCCACTTTTCACAATATGTATTCTGCACCAAACACAAGCATACATAGTAAATTGCAGCACTAACTTGTACATGGTATTCTATTCTTTTGAAATACATAGGTGTCCCCCCCCCCCCCTCAAGTTACAATGCTTTCGATTTGTGGTGCAAGTTTGAATTCATTATAATGATTGATAGGGTTTAATGTCCCAAAACCATGATATGATTATTAGGACGTTGTAGTGGAGGGCTCCGGAAATTCTGACCACTTGGGGTTGGTTCTTTAACATGCTACCTAAATCTAAGCACATGGGCCTCAACCATTTTCGCCTTCATCGAAAATGCGGCTGGTGCGGCCGAGATTCGATTGCGCGACCTTCGGTTCAGCAGTTGAGCACCATAACCACCAGACCACCGTGGCGGGTCGAGCTTGAATTCATTGAAATGGCTTGGGTTGGACTTGGTTTGTTGTCTGTACTCTTGTTACTGCAGTTGTCAAATACTGTTCGCGTTTATTTTAAAGAGTATTTGTTACTTTAATCTCTTCTTTTTTCTGCTTTCATGAAGCTAGTGGAGGTAAAGAACCTCTCTTGCATCAAGCTCAGCCTCGACATCCAGAAGGTCACAATACCTGGAAAGAAGGCCTGTTACCGCCTCTATGGCCACCAAGGTCAGAACCAGATTGAACTTCTCTGTATTCTGGCTTTAGAAGCCATTGCCTAATAGTAATCTCCCTTGACCTTTGCTTATTTTAGTAGGGGTGTGCGAATATTCGAAAATTTCGAATAACGAATCGAATAGCATTCTATTCGATTCAGTCCTCGAATCGAATAGTACATATACTCGAAATACGTAACATTTTTCTAATAGTTTTCGAATAATTAGCACCGACGGGAGAACCCCAAAACAATGAAACTTTGGTATAGTTAAAGGCCATTTTTCTTCTTTTAATCACTAGATTACCAGTATGCATGCAGCCCAAGCTTTTACGAAACTACCGATGCTATATTGATTACCGTATGAAGGCGTTTCTTTTTATTAAAGCTCCATACTCGCTCAGTTTTTACTATGCTGCCTCTGCATCGCATTAATCAGTTCCTGTCTTCATCTTGTAAGAACTGAAGGTGCACCTGCATTCAGCTTCATGAATAGCAATAGATGCAAGGGTTGTGTTTGCATAAATTGTTCTTGCAGGTACAGCTTTCAACACCGATGTCTACATGCGTTCAGTGCCGAGGACCATGTTGCGATGGCAGGTTTATGTGTTTCATTACCGCCTTAGGTGTATGCATAGTCTTCGGTTCAAAACTGTTTAGATTTTATGTCTCAGTTTTATTTAAAAGCAGGCGACAAAGTATCTGCAGTCACTGCTTTATTTCAGCCTACAGTTAGAAATATTTCGAAGGTTGTGGTCGCTGCTGTATACGAGCTTACCTCAGATTTCATAACTGTGGTATTTTGAGTCTGTTAAAAGTAAGCGCAACGCTCTTTGGTGAAAGTTCGTGAATATTTCTTTCAAAAAAAGAAAACGCTGCGGAGTTCTAGGACCGTTTTGAGAATGGTTGTCTTACTATTCGATTGGTATTCATATTCGATTCGGTGTCATCACTATTCGATTCGTATTTGATTCGGTTCCAAAATTCACTATTCGCACACCCCTATATTTTAGGCATTCTCCACCGCACCTATGCAGATTAGTGTTTGTACTAGGCATATAGAGCACTTGCATAAGACCAGGATTATGCACAGGAGATCCACACACATTCGCACAACAGTAAAATGATGTAATATGCAGAAAGTTGGAAGAGTTGGCAGAAACAAATCAAGCTACATGACAACCTGAAAGAGACTACTTGTGTTGATGAACAAAGGAAGGGCAATTTTCGGGAGGGGCTCATCTATATGTTAGACACCGTTTATATATCGGTGGGATCCCACCGACAGGATGGGTGATTTTTCATCCACTTCAGTTTATGTCACAATTAGTACACGACAGCTAAACATGACAATTAACGTCCTCCATGCTTTCCATGGCCTAACTGTCTGTTCAATTTATTTGGTCTTGTCTTACCTGAGTTGATACTGCTTATAAGACATGCCAGAAGCGAATGAATGGTCTATTTTTTCTTTGTTATTCACATTGTTTCTGTCACCCTGTATACAATCGATGCACATGGGTGCGAATGCTCACCTAGTTTTAAAGGGGTACTGACACAAAATTTCACGGCCGAGATAACCCGCGGGATCGATTCCCATGAACATGCGTATATCATCTGTGAAATATCAACAGCGAATATAGCTTGGAAGGTATTTTAAATGAATTTTGAAGTTTGCGTGAGCAATCGACACCCTCGGACTATTGACGCCCTCAAAGGTGACCTTTGGGGACCTCCTACTTCCCTCACGTGATTGCGTTGCAACATGTTATGATGACGTCATAGCCGCTTTTTTTTTTTTTTCCCCCGCATTCGCTCCAGCAGCCTACTTCTGGGCGGCTGCTCGCGAACCGTGCGGAAGTGCGTCTCAGTTATGTGTGCTGACGTGATCGAACTCTACACCCGCTAGGTGGTGATAGTTGCACCCAGAGGCTTGTCGTTTTTGAAACCGAAACTGACACTGGTCGGTAATGAGGAGCCTGTTATTAATTACCTGTTGCACGCTGCAGCAAACAATGTGCAGCACGTGTTATGACTAACAGGCCCCAGTAACACATTGCAGCAAAAAAACGCAAGGCCAAAATTTTTGTGTCAGTGCCTCCTTAATTTCATGCATGAATGTGTCGTGCGCAGGCTATGCTCTACTGGATCTAATGCAGAAAATGGACGAGCCGCCACCTCAGAAAGGAAAGAAGGTTCTCTGTCGGCACCCTTTCCAGGTCAGTTCTCGTGCACGCCATGTGTTGTGGTAGGGGTCAGAACATTTCTTACCGAAAATGGTAGAAGAAAAACTGATGCTAGTGCATTCCGGCACCACCAGTGCATATTTTCAACTAGCATAGGCTTGATGAGCACTACATGAATTCGTCTGAACATCATTCTTTCAGCTTCAAGCAACCTCTTGGTTTCTTGTTTTGATATCATTTTGCCACGGGTGCTGGTAATATAGTGGCTTGTGAATACTGATGTAGGCATAGTCATTAGTTTGCTCTTTATTATCCTATGTTTTGTTTTTAATCTGTTCATTTTTGTATCCTCCTTCTTCATTGGCTAGACTATAGTGCCAATTATGATTTTATTTTTCTTGCTTGTAGGTCACTTAATAACTGATATTTGTGTCATATTGCAGAGAGATAGGCTTGCTGGTATTTCTAATAAGAAACATATCGGGAGCGTGTCCAAGTGTTCAGGATGTGGACACATTTTGTGGGCAACACGTAACTTTTATATATGCTAACATTTCAACTTCCTGCTGTCATAGCTGGGCCATTCGTGAATTTTCTTTTTTCATGTATGCTGAAATATTTTCGTGTACAGGACAAAACAGGACAAGACAGCAGCAAAGATGGATGCTTACCTGAGTTCGTGGGTAGGCGTAAAATACATGCCGCATTAGAACATGTTGAGGTAACTTTCTGACTGGCACTTTGATTTTAAAAGCCCCAGAAGCACATTGTCAAAACTTTTGAAGGCACTGACACCCTTCACGACACCGTATCAATATTAAAAGAGCACATGCTATATATCTTCAAAAGGGCACGTGCAGTGTACTCACCTGGCAAAGCATTGCTGTGCTTGCAACCGGGAGCATATTTTTGAAGTTGTGCGCATACTCTCAGCCACAAAAGCTTGCGACAAAGTATTTACGAAACTTGAATGCCCTGCGAAAGCTGGGCGCATATCCTTAAAAGTGATTTCGATCTGCAGTAGCTTTTTCAACCTACACATCACTTCCCTAAAACAGAAGCATGTTGCCTAATAGGAATTGACGTCTGTTGTAAAACCCATGTCGTGAGTATTTGTTAAACACCCTTACATTGTTTTTCTGTAAAGAGAGGGATAAGCATGATTTTGCTTAGTTTATATTGCTGTATATGTGAGGCAACTGTGTAGGCGTCTTCTTTGAGCTGGCTAAGAAACAGTTATCTAGATGTCATCGGTGTTTCATCCTTCATGTTTATCTTTTCCTTTCTCAGTTTTCTTTATCTTTTTTGCTGTAGTTTTATTTTTTTCCATTATATGCATGACATGCATGTGCATGGAGTGATAATGAAATAATCAAAAGTGCTTTTTTTTTCTTCCACAAAAAGGTTAGTTGCAAGTCAGCACTATGCATGTGTTTTCAATCCTGCCTGCCATGCTTTCCAATATGTTGTGGATGACCTGTCTTTGTGTTATTTACGCTTCATGTACGGGATTTACTGCAGCAGAGGAGGAGTTGATTATTTTTTGTTGTATTGGTTTAGGCTGTGTTTTCCTAGTTTAGTGCATGCTGTCACAGATACAACCAAATGGCAATTTAGCAGGTAATCTGTGTGCAGTGCTGATGTGTTTCCATGTCCTTTCTGGAACACTGAGCCCATATTTTTATTGTCTGCTTATTCATTTTGGCAGGTTAACTAGATACTGTTACGTAAATATGTAAATCTCATCATGTTATAAGATCTTGAGGCACACCAGCACGCAGACATAAGGCTACAGCCTTTCTAACCTTTTCTCTGTGTACTGTTGTCGCTTCAAGATCTGTTCAACGCAAACCTTAACGAACTAGCCCAACTTGCCATTTTGTCGAAGAAAATGTGAAATTCGTCTAATTGCATTGAATTCCTGTTCACAGTGGAGCAGGGGCAACGGAGGTGGGGATTACGTAAACATAGATTTCAGTGTTGCATAACCGTACTGGCAGTGCAGACTGACGCAAACTTGAAAGGGGGCACTTACATTCTTCATGAGCCTGTCTTCAATGTCTCTTGTGTTTGAAACAGGAGTCAAAGCGTGCATATGTGATACCAGACTATGTTGAAGATCTGTGCCTGCTCTGGTGGGACCATGGCAAGGCAAGTGCTTGTCTTAGGACTCTAGGCAAAGACCTCCCCAGCAATTACTGATGCCCCCCTTACTCAATGCCCTTCAATGGGCCTGTAAGGCATTTTGAATAAATAAATTAATCCTTTATTTATGTCGGCCATAACCATTTTATAGCAGCAGGTTTCCTAGCAGTGTGACCCCTTCTAATCCTCTGGCACATTTTATTTGGCTTACCTTTGTGCCCATTTTATTACTGTGATAAACTGCAAGTTATATCTCCTAAGCATTACACGCGCTTACTCTGGATTCTAAACCAGAATATTATTTTTATCTCTAGCTCTGTGATCATTCTGCCATTTGTACTGTGTGAGCATTATTCCTTTAAATTTCTGTTTCATTGTTTGTTATGCAATCCTTAGCTTCCTTCGGTATCCTTCATTACCGTGACAAGTTCTTACACCATAGATTAGTACAGGCATGATGCAGCAATTGTATTCTTTGTATACAAATGATTATGTAATTGTTACAAATAAGCAGCTAGTATTTGACTTGACAATGCCTGCTATATGCACTCCAACACACTCTTGAAATTGCCTAATGCCAGAAACTTAGATTCTTTGTCTCATGCTTATTTGTGGCTTGTTCCATACGTACACCTTATAAGCACCCTAAATTCTGGATATATTCACTTGATGTAGTTTTATATATTGTGTCAAGTTGTTGGCTGGCAACTGAATCGCTTGATATGGCTGACTGCTAATGGTTGCAGGATGATTTATTCAATGATGATGCAGTTCATGTATTGTGTTCATCATTTGTTTTTAAATAGGTGCATTGCTAGGATATGTATACTTGATCGTGAGATTCTTAGGCTGAAAGTGTTTTCTCCATACTACATACATGAAATACTACCTAAGTGAAATCTTCAGGGCTTGCTGCATGCAATTCCTACACGTGAGATGCCTGGTTAACTTAAAAAATTTAGTTGGACAGTTTATTGGCGATTATCGCACGATTAGTGGCCCACCTCTGTCGTGAACCTTGGTTAGCAAGCATTGGTACGTGTTGCTGATTGGCCCTGTGCACTCATGTGCTGCGAAGCACATGAATGCACATGCACTTATCGCAATTATGGGCTGCCCTCTAACGTGCAAATTTATTCAGATTGCCAGAGAGCTGCCACCACTCGATGCCATACGAAACAGAGTAAAGGAGTCGTTGAAGACCCTTCGGCCAGACATCAAGCGAACCTTGAACCCAACACCGTACAAGGTAAGTTTAGAAAAGGCTAATATACTCTCAAGTCTGCATCCGTGATTGTGGACTTGTAGGTGATGGCCCGGAAGGGTGATAGTGTGACACAGCAGTTGGAGTTTTCTCAGCCGCATGTTCAGTCTAATTATTGCATGTGATGTTGAAATGTGGTACGTACTACTAGTGCTCCTCAGCGCTGTACTTTTTGCGACACAGGCTTCAACTCCAAACATTAGTAGAGTGGAGCCCTGCTTATACATTCCTCACTTATATGAATTTTCCCACGTATAACGTTTCTGGCTACCTGTGTACAGTAAAAGCTCGTTAATTCGAATTCGAAGGGGACTATAATAGTGTTCGAATTCAGCGGAGTTATAATTAGTGGGTGGGCGATAGAATGAACGGACATCGCACCACACACACTGCGCGGGAAGAACCCAAAGAAGCCACCTCTGGACTCGTTATCGCGAATTAGTCGATACTACACTTTTGTGGCAGATGATTTTGTAAATTAAGTTCATGGAGCTCTGACAGTGAACAGAAATTCATTGATCAGTAGCGAGCCTTAATGTCGAAATCTGATCTTGATCTGAAATCTTGATCTGAAGTGGGGGTCGGTCAGGCAGATGTGATTGAGTGTCATTTTGAGCTCTGTATGCCATGGCAAAAGAATTTCAGGGGGGTCACGGGCCCGGTGTGCCCCCCCCCCCTGGCTACGCCCCTGCTCCATGAGCATCGTTTGCAGCTTGCCCAAGAGCTCCAGCGCAGTGTCCGAATTCTCATCTGGTGAGAAATGCTGCTGTTTCGTTGTTTTGCATCTCTAGTAAATTGTTTGGGTTTGCAACACATTGTGATCACTTGGGGCCGACTTCTGTGAGGAGCGATGAAAACTGGGGGCTACCAGTTCGAATTAACCATTGCGGATACTAGCGCGTTCAAATTATTGGGAGTTTTCCCCTGTAGAAATACACAGGGCTGTGCGGGGCCAGGGTGTCAGTTTGAATTAAACGAGTTGGTATTAACGAGCTTTTACTGTTTTAGCATATCTTTTTCACATGTCGTTCCCACAATGTTCCTGCTTCATACGTTGACAACTGTCAATGCGGTGTGTGTGTGTGTGTGTGTGTGTGTGTGTGTGTGTGCTGAGGAGGTACACCCATCAGCAAACGTTTACGGGACGCAGGCCCCACTACAAATGCGAATTTCTTCTCTGTTATTGCGCAACACTTCTACTAAAGCTGGTGACTGTATTGGTTGCCATACGAACTACAGGCTTGAGTATTTATTAGGATTTCATGTTCCCAGATAAAACGAAAACATAGCTTTTTCAAAAATTTCGCGTCCCGTAAACTGACGGGTGTACATCGATGAGCTTGGTTATGTGGAGCGCCACAAGGCCATCGCTAGTACAGGGATAGGGTCTGGTTCTCGCAGAAGCGTTGGAGCCAGACTTTTATGAAGTACTTCTTTAAGCCCTATACTGATAAATTCTGTTGAGGTAGAGCTGTATGTAACGAGTCTGTTGTTATTTAGCAGCACTTTTTCCCAATTTTAACAGTATGTTCGCGTCATACGTTTCCCAGCTAAGTGCATTTTCTTTTGTGGTCTCGTGAAAAATGTACTATTTGAGGGGTTTATTGTACACATCTGTCACACACTGCACTTACCAAGTGATCATGAAATGGCTTTTCATTTAGCTACCACAGGCATGTTTCTTCTTCAAATGATAGAGAAGCCAGGCTTGCACTGTGGAGTATGCATTGGCATGGGAGCATGGACAGACATAACACCGAGACAGTATTCAACGGAGCTAGTTGGTTCATAGATAACACTGCTTTATGCCAAACCCCCCGTTTTGTTTTTTTTTTCTGTAAGGAGAATATTTCTCAATTTTCTGAAATACAAGCTGCATCTTTGGCCTTGATGCACCACATTTTTTTCTTGTTGCCGTCTTTCTAAAACAGGTCTCTGTTTCTGACCACCTCTACATGTTCATGCACGAACTGTGGCTACAAAATGCTCCCATCGGGGAGCTCTCCTAGCGTGTCGCAAGCGGGTCGTCGTTCTGAGCACGTCAGGACATCCGGCTGCGCTCAACAACAAATGAAGAGTCGTCGTCGCGCTGCGGATGTCGTGGTTCAGCACTCGTTGATTGACGAATAGTCAAAAATGATCGCAAGTCTGTAGCCGCATTGTTATTTGTTACCTGCTGCCTAGTTGTGATAACAGGTGAATCAAAATAAGCCAGCCGTGAATTTATGGCTTTGCGCTCTTGCTCACGCCTGTACGAGAGGCAATGGGATCGTATGGCTCCTGAGACCCTCATTCATTCGACGCTGGCGCACCTCTATCTTTTCAAAATTTTTCACGCTATTTTGTTTCGCGTGGAATCAAAACTCTCATCACACTTGTTGCATTTGTTTATTCGGAAGTACATATTTTGTCGTACAACTTCTTTATTTACGCTTTTGCCTTAGATTGACGCACTGGAATGCAAAAGTAACGTGCGTTCCATGACACATTGTGCATCTCGTGGTTTGTGTGTAGTATTACTATTTTTGTGCATGTTAGTTTGTTTTAGATGGCTATATTTTACTCAGTGCGCCATTTTAATCTGTACGAGATGTTTTACGAGGCTTTAGTTGGTGCTAATGCACATTCTTTGTCGGCTGCAAAAAAAAGTCGGTGTCATTTTGCGCGGACATTTGATGCACTGCCATTTTGAACGCAACAGACTTTATTTGTAAGGATACTGCCCTGTAACACGTAGAAAATTTTCATTGCACGACATTTCCAGCAACAAAAAAAAAATTACCATTGTAGGTGGTGTTCTGTCTTCAGAATATAAGTGGACCATGTATTTTGGTTTTTTAGTTGCGTAGCCACAGCGATTTGTTCAGTTAAAAAGGAGCAGCTACAAGCTGTTCCTTTTTAACTAGCAGCTACAAAGCAGTGTTCTTGTTTTTAACTGTGGTTGTACTGGAAGCTTTTTACTTGGCACAATTCAGCCTATGAAGGGAACTGAAAATCACGGTGCTAGCGTATGACTCTGTAGATTGATGAAGGTTTCCTTTTCTTCCTATTCTTATTCATTGTCAAAACAGTGTGCATTGTTATCATAATCAAATTGTTGTTTTCAACATCTTCTAAGAGAGAGAGAGATACGATTAGTGGACAGTTACATTCTCTGGGCTTGCCCAGTCGGCAAGCATCAAAAGCATTACATTGGCAGTTGAGGCTGTGATCTTTCTTTTTGCTTTGTTTTGCTAGACAAACTTGATTTGTTCCACGGTCCTTGTTCATATTATGACATGAGCCCATAACATGTTTTTCCTTGGTAGGGTTCATAGTACTCATTTTTTTTTTAGAAAGATTGTTGTGGAATCACACCTACAGAGTTTCAAGCTATGGAGCCTTTCCTAAAGCACGGGTCAAGGCCTCAGCTGCTTGCTTGATTGAGGAACTCAAGATGTGTGCATTTTCGTGCTTGTATAGGATTGTCGGGAGGTCGAGAAAGTGGGTGAATACAGGTGGCCATGCGTGAGCACTCGTAGGCGTTTTCGATTGGTGGAAGCCACAGAACAACTCCATTTCTGACAGCATTAGATTTAAAAGACTCGCCATGTAATGTAGCAGCTATGGTGAATGTATTTGCATAACATGAATATATATTTTAAGTTGTATTGCTATGGCACATCAATTTCATGCTTTGCTATACATGCCTATATGGTGGTTCATATTTATAGAACGAAAGAGCCACTTAACTTGGTTGCAGTATTGTAACCACACAATGAGAAATGGATGTAGAAGCATTGATGACTGGCGATAGTCTTAGCAAATTCGTTTCGTGATAACTTCCACTGAACATGTTCAGTTGACATGTTCAGTCGCATTCACTGAACATGAATTCAGTAATGTCTCCTTTCTTGTGGCTTCCATGTTTCGTAAACTTCTGCTAGTCCAGCGTATCAAGTAAGTATTGAGGTAGAGTACTTTGAAATATCTAATGCACCTAATAGCCTTGCTATACACCTTTGGAAAAAGTCCCACATTGTGGAGCACTAAGGTATTGGTACACCTAGATGCTTTTTAGGCATGTACTTAATCATTGGTGACAGTTAATTATATGGGCGATTTCTGAAGTCAAATTCCTGTTTTTGAATGTTCACGCATGGCCTGAAGAGCTTTAATGGCTTTAATTCATTGTTTTTTTAAGTTAATCTTTTTCTTGTTACTTGGCTTTTTGATGCTTTTGGTTTGTAGCCCTTGATGCTTATAGAATGCGGGCGACTTCAGACCCATTGTTACGAAGTGCTTATCAGTGTAGGCAGTGTAGATGATGCATGCCAACAGTTTTCTTCTCACAACATTTTAAAGGGACACTAAAGAGGAATATTTCGCTAAGCTCGATTAGTAACTCAAAATTTTCAAATAGCAAAATGTTCCATCTTGGAAGCCAGATATGCAAAAACAAAATGTGGTTGGTGACACTGTACTGAACGTTTTCACACCAGGTACCCATGGCTTCATGTATTTTTGTAAGCATCTGCTTAGGACCACTTCACTGTCCAACGAGAAAGAAACGTTTCATTGCCCAAGTAAATGCATGGAGATTTGAGATTCCACCGTGATGTACCTGTGCTCCGGTACAGCTTCATAACTTGGGTAGGAAAGATGCGCTTCCATTCTTCTATACTTATAATTGACCTTTCCCACCAGCTGTTAGCTCGGCTGAGGGATTGACAAAAGTTGTATGTCATCTGCTTGTCAGCTGTTCTGGCTGTGCCCTGAAACACGGGTGATCAGACTTTGGTTGACCAGTCGAAACATGGAACTGTTAATATGAAAGATATATGTATTACCAGAATACGGTGTTGATATTACACTTTAGCGTCCCTTTAACTAAGCTTCATAGCTTACGTGCACCTAATAGACGTGCTTGTTATGGAAAGGCAAAGTGTACCTTTCGCGCTTGTATACATACCAGTGTTGTGTTAAGGAACTTGCAACGAGACAAGCTGTGTTGTGATCAGTCTGCAACCTGCTCAGTGGCATGAACAAAGCATGGTGAAAAGTATGATCGGCAATGCAGATTTAGAGTATTCTACCCTAAGGGCAATAGTATTTTTGTAACAGCGTATATTACTCTGCATCACTTTCTGCAAAAAGGTCATTATACAGATCTGAATCATGCTCTAGACATTCTTTTACGCTTTTATTTTTGCAAGTTTTGCTTTTTTATCTCTGTGGTTGTTGCACACTCATTTTTAGTTTAGACAGTGTGCGGCCTGCTCTTAATGTGTGTGGAAGCTCCTTACTTGTAGAGTAATAATAATAATAATATCTGGGGTTTAACGTCCCAAAACCACCATATGATTATGAGAGACGCCGTAGTGGAGGGCTCCGGAAATTTCGACCACCTGGGGTTCTTTAACGTGCACCTAAATCTAAGTACACGGGCCTCAAACATTTTCGCCTCCATCGAAAATGCAGCCACCGCGGCCGGGATTTACTTGTAGAGTGAAAAATGTATCTATGCAGTAGCGTACACTATATATATTTACTGTATATCACAGATGCATGACTGCTCTAGTCCTAGTCACTAGTATGTACGACATGATATTCAGCTTTTTTTTTTTTTTTTTCTTCTGTTACCTGTTCAAGTTTTCTGAAGATTATTGCCTTTTCCTTTTTCACGCGACAGTTTCTACACGTGGAAAGCAACATCATTCGTGTATTAAATGGCCTTTCTTTTGGATGCATAATCTGTTCATTAAATGCTAGTTTTCATTACGGATGGTTGTCATTCTTTCAGTTTTAAGCAATCTGAATTATGCAGTGTCATTGCTGCTGGCATTTCGGGGGGCAACATACCGCATAGCTAATGGCATACCAGTCTTGTGCTTCACCTGCGATGGAAAAATCTAGGTTTATGCAAATTTTAAGCATGGTGAGAAACACAAACAGGTGTTGGCCAGAATGCATTAAATTGGAGTGCAATCTGTCTCGTCATGACCTTGATGGACTGCAGTGGAAGATAAGAATTTCTTAGTGACTATATTTGTTGCATCTTAGGGTGAAGGGGGAGCGTAGTGTTGAGTTGTTTGAAATCCTTGTCATTCATGATCCTGACAGAGACCTGCACACTTTAAAAGCACCCAATGTAATATATGGCAAGTTCTGCCAGTTGTAGGTGAAGAAACATGCTCAAGAATTCAGTCGTTCTGGAAGTGCCACCATGAAAATGTTGCTAAAAGTCCAGAAAGTCATTGGGAGTCGTTGCAAATTACTATGAATGTTTTATCCTCAATCTGTTGCTTTGTGAATGGGATCTTGAAACACTTTTTCAAGTAATCGTCGAATTGCCTCAGCATTGCAGAATCTACTGCTGCAAAAATTTTTTGAATTCATAAAAAAAAAGTGGAGTTAACGGAATTAGTAAGATGCTTTAAATGCTTTCTCTCTTCTTTTGTCCCACCGAGCATGCTGGAAGCTACACGGGGTGGGGGGGGGCATGAAGGGGCATAAGCTACATCTGCATAACTCGCAAACTCAAGCGTGCACCATGATATGCGTTTTCACACTCTTGGCTTGATTCTGGTGTGCACTAGCGTTGCTAATGTGCAATTTTAGCTCACTATAAAGCACAGTGCTAGCATGTGACAACATCTCTTGGTTAGAAGCACATCTGATTCAAATGCCACTCTTGATTTATTTTGGCTATCGGCCAATAGCGGCAATGTGCTCTCATAGTAAAGTAGACACAATGCCGGCAGCTTTGAAGAGAGTGAGAACGGTCCTCTGTATGAGGATAGGGCACTTGAGAAAGTGGCGCCTTTGCGCTCCACTTGTGAACTCTGCGTGCTGTGCACAACTACAAAATTTGGCTGAGCTGTTCATAGCAGTGTTTGCTGTTTGTAGAATGTGTTTTTTCAACAAGCTTGAGGAATTGATGAGGACCCCTTTAATAGTTGTGGATGGTTCTAACTAGTTTTTGAATGACGAACGCTTTAATGGGGTCATGAAAATTTCGTGTCAATAAGATTCAGCCCGTCTGTAATAATGCGCCAGGTCAGGCACTAAATGCATTGTTTCCTTTAGAGCCATGCTGTGGATCTGGGAATAGCGTATGAAGGAGACACTTGGAATCTCGTATGGGCACTGAGCTAACAAGTCGCAGAGAACTCTGATGTTTTGTCCTCCTGTCCCTTGTGCCCACATATCAAACTGTTGTATGATGGCAGTGTGCACAAAGCACCGGGTGTTTTTATTTGTAACCATTGTATGTCGACATATCAAACATTGCTGGATGCCTGTGCACCAAATACCAATGTATCCCTACACTGTGATCTGAACAGTCTGTTTAATGAAACCACCTTCGTGGCATGGCACTGTTTAGATGATTCCAACAAGCAGGCCCGTATCCGCCCGCCTCTAGGCCCCCCCACCCTTTGAAATTCTGATGACGGGGGTTGTTTTACCGTAAATAAATGCTGAAAACACGTCTTTTTCTAAAATATTCAAGACATTCAGCAAGTGCCTCCCCCCTGAAAGATAATTCCTGGCTACGGGTTTGCCAACAAGTCCTAAAAGAGCTGATGTACTGTGTACAGTACTCATGGACTCAAACACAGCATCGAATTTTTTAGTATAACGACTGGTATGCATAATTGCTCGAGGTAACCATGTCATGTCGCGGTGAATCTTGTCTATAAAGGTATGTTGTCTCTGATCTACGTGTTCAAGTCGAAATTACGCCGATATGTTCCAAACTGAGGACGGAGGACACGAAAGTACTTCCGTTACTTCGCCCTAAATTGTCCTGTTTCAAGCCGTGAGTACTGTACATTATATATATAATTTACGAATCCAAACACACAAGCAGATGGAGACTATAAATCATGGAACAGTATCCGAACTAGTTGTCAGTGGAGCAAACGTGTCTCTTCACACCGAACCACCGTTTAGCATAAATTTCGGCACCTTTTGCAGAATTAACATCCATTAATACAACAATTTGCAAAGTGCATGTCTGGCTGGCTGATCAACTGACCAGTTTATTTTTTACATCCGAGAACTAACTGCACACTGGGCAATGAGGGATGCCCTAGCGGGCAGGGGTCAATCAACTATGACCCCTTGGTCGAGATCTGCGCACCCAAATGGAACGGAACGCTCGGTTTCGCATACCGCCCGCAACAGCACGCGGCCGCTGCAGTTGGGGAATGGAACACATAGCATAACCTTGCGCCGAGTGCCACAATTCTACACCCACTACTGATGGATTAAGACAGGTGACTAAAGACACATTGTGTTATGTAGCCGACACCCTTCAGTTCAGCCCTGGATAAGTGGGATCGGTCTCGCGTTTCTTGTTGAGGTTGAGTAATGGAACTTCCTTTGTGAAGGGATGAGCAATGGGCAAGGTGTTCTCGCTAAGGTATTCAGTAAGTCCACCATTTTGCTGCAGCCTTGTCAGTGCAGTAAACGCTTGAGCAGAGCAGTTCTCGCCGCCACAAGCATCTTGAAGGCTTCTTCACAACCAGGCGCTGTGCTCTTGTCTGGATGCAGCAGGACGGCTAGGCGCCGATAAGACCGGTTGATGTCATCCCTGCAAAGAGCGGTAATTACAGTAGTACTAAGGAAGCACTTGCGCTGCTAAGGAAGGCAGTTGCTTCACTGACAAAGACAAGTTCACTTGTCGAAACGTTGGCTCCAGTGACATTACCCGCTTTGATCACTTTAAGCCTTGAACTTCTTTCTTGTTTGGTTCTAGAATAACACTTGAACGTCCTGGCAAGTTTGATAGGAGATCCTGATATCAGTGTTCAGCCAAAGCTAGCATTTTACCTAAAAACAACACACTTTAATTTACCAGTAAGCCTAGCTTTTAAACTAGTCGAGCAAAAACACTTGTGCTGAAGCTGACATCAGGCGGCACGACACTTTCTTAGAGGCGAAGGCCATGTTCACTGCGGTTTTGTAGATGGAGCTTATACCGAGCTCTCAAGCTGTCATGTAGTATAGGTCTTTAGAAGGAGCTTCATGCCAACTTCAGATGTTCTCTTGAACATGCATGTATATAAATGTACTAGTTGCCACAGTATTGGTCAAACGCACAGGAAGACTGCCTTTATGAACCTCGCAAGTCACTCTTAAAAGACTGGCTCCCTCTGTAGCTTATCATGTCCCCAAATAATAAGTCATCTGTTTCACATGCATTTTCTTTGTTTTAACGATGTGCACCCATTACTTTCAGGTCACGAAAGACACGCATGCGATCAGCATAGTGTAGCATTCTTGACCAGGGGCATAGCCAGAAATTGTCGGGGGGGGGGGGGGTCAACCATGCTTTATGTTTGTGTGTGTGTTTGTATGTGTGCGTGTATATATACGCAAGCAAAATTGAAAATTTTCGGGAGGGGGGGGGGGCTGAACCCCTCCTTGGCTACGCCCCAGTTCTTGACGTAAGAAACAATTTTCAAGAAATTAAATGCAGACAATACGGCTTACAGTTATTGTTCTGGGTCAAGATACGCCCCAAAAAGTATAAACTTTCTTTAGAATTATCTCGCCACTTACTTGGACGCTCTCGGGTCAATTCCAAGCTTCTCGTACTCTGACCGAGACCATCGTACTTGATGGACTGCTTGAAGTTCCTCTTTACTGTAGTTGCAGGAAGACCACAACGCGACGGGGTCCCTTCCCGTCTCTTGTACTTTGAGAACTTGCATCAGCAGGCTCTTTAGGAACAACAGTGGAAGGTTACTGTCAGCAACGCGTACTGACATCTAGCGCTGGCCTCTCTGTTCAAATGCACATGCGTCATCTTGCTAACTCCAAATTTACGTTGTAGCTGTGCCTCACCTATGCAGGTTTCAAACTTTTCAAGTTGTACTACTAACAATTGTAGCACCTAAGTTCTATGGCACAGTAATTGCATAAAACTATGACTTGATATCCGAAGTGAAAAAAATTTCGTGATTTCAGCATTCTTGCACTACACTTTGAACCTCATGTAAAAGAAGATGCATATGGACGTTGTAGAAGTGGGAAAGAAAGTTGACCACAGACTTCAGGGCACGGTTGCTGCTGTTTGAAGTAAAGTCCACTATATATAATGTTGATGAAACTGATGTAGATATGGCAAGGAGGATAAAACAAGGAAGGAATAGTGATCACCTAGCTATATACATGGTAAAAACATTGTACCATTAATAAAAAAGATATGGTGGACATTGCGGCCAAGTGTTGGAGATGCCGGCATGCATACATACCTGAAACATTTCACGGATGCCAGTGCCATTCAAGGCTGAGACAACAAAATGGGAGAATTTGTGCATGTCCACCCATCTTTCAACTTCCTTGTTTTGCACACGTGCTCCTCTGTCGCTCTAAATGTAAATAAAAAAGAAAAATGATCTTTACACTCACTCTTAGACTCTGCAAGCTGCCCCTTTAAGAGCGCTTCCTTACGCTGTTAAGTTTCTTCTGTTACCTTGTTTCCACACACAACACAGACCACTGATGTGTTGTCCATGCCCTCTGCCATCTCGTGAAGCCATCGCTCGAGTGCCTCTGCACGCTCTCCGGAGCTTGAACTGTCGCTGATGTCATAGACAAGGAGAACAGCATCAATGTTTGAGTAGAATTCCGTACGTACCTACGACAAATCGAAATCGTAGAAATTGGTGGGGTATACATTTGTAGTTCTTTTAATGATAAGTATACTGGCGCTTACTATTTTGAACACGGGATGTCCAGAAAGGTCGAATATGTTGGCCATAATTTCGATGCCTTCAATAGAAACCCTGCCATCGTGAAGTTGGAAAGGGTGAAAACATGGAATTGTACGCCTTTGGTTGCTGTTTTTCAACATACTTTGTTTTGCCGTAGTCTACTCCTATTGTTGCATGGTACTTCACAGAAAATCTTCCTTCGCAGTACCGCTTGATTATGCTGGTCTGTAAATATTTCGTAGAGACATTTGTCAGCAGGTGAGCGCTTTGCATTCTTCCTAAACACTTGACTATCACCCAACTATTACCCAAATTTACGTGCATTTACATTGGAATGCAGACGAATTTTTCGTTCTACGTCTCTCGTTATAATTTAGAAAGGATTGTTTTATAGCGTGCAGGCCACTCGCGAGCTCTACAACCACTAGCACAATATCTCTTTATACTTCCTGTCGTGAATTTTTAGTCGGTGCGTTAAATACTCATATCACAAAGCACTCCAATGTATTTTCTAATAGTGCGTTTTGCATGCACTCGGTACCTTTCCGGCTTCTACGTTTCCGACTGCAATGATTCTGACGTGCCGAGGTCGCTTTATCCTGCTCTCTATATCCATCGCTCGCTTCAGCCGAAACACGCACGAGGCCCGCGCGAATGCTTCGAATATCTGACCCTCTCCTCCTGGAATTGCGAGAGCATCGAAAACGGTTTAAGCAAGGCACCCAGGGTCAGCTTAAAATAGACCGCACAACCGCGCCCTGCACGCCACCTCCGCTGCAGTTTGCTGTACCCGCCGTATGTGGATGAGATTATGGAGTACAACAGTTTCGTTTCGCTGACATTTCTTCTCTTTATGCATTCCTACTCGATGATGCGGATGTTTTGGCAGCGGGGCGCTTTAGCGCTCCACGCAGAAAACGCTGCGCTAGCGCGTTCTTTGTCCGTTCAGTTTCGGTTTCGTTTCTTTCAACACTTTTGTTTTTCTCATTTGGTGGCGCTGCTGAACACACCAACTCGAGGCACGACTATAATCACAGCTCCACTAATATTAATTCAAGTCCACAAAATGGCGACCTCCTTGCCAATGCGCTAGCATAGCATGTGTATCGCTTTGCGAACCGGTGAGTGCACTTGCTGGGCTGGTATGAATGCTCTGTGGTGAAAAGACGTAGGGCGACTGAAGTTCAAGAACCCCGCTTGATTTCCACTTGTGAATTTTGACCGAACATGTTCGCTGCGTGCCGGAATTCGTTCCTGTACTCGCCGAAGCTCTCGGCGAGTACCCTTCGTTACTGCGCCGGTTCCTCGTCGGAATCCTCATTCAACGCGACAACGAAGAGCGCAAGTGTGAGAGCACTTACTCAAGAAGAGATCGACAGAAAGCGCGACGTGTCCCGCATTGTCCCGCGAAAGTACTCCCGGGGCGTCAAGCTGGAGTACACTTTTCCCGAGTTCGAGTACGAATATAGGATCGCCTTCATGCGCAAGGACTATGCCAAGTTCGGTCGCGCCACGGGCATCAACCCGGGATTAATGTGGCCTTCCAAGGAAGAGCTACAGGACCTGGTGCACATCGAAAACAAGTTCTACCCTACGCTTCAAGAGCTGTGGGACCAAGACCGCGCCAAGCATAAGGCCGAGACGGAGGCGCGTCGACAGAGGGAAGATGAGGTCGAGAAAAACATGGCCAAGTTGGCTGACGCGAGGATCGCCATGCTGGAGCGTGACGCCAAGAAGAAGGCCAAGGCCGAGGAAGATCGACGGCACCGCGAGCAGATGATACTGGAGGTACGCGAGTACATCGGCTACAACGTAGAGCCTTCCGATCCCAAGTTCAAAGAGGTGATGGCCATGAAGGAGGAAGAGAGGAAACAAGCGGCCAAGGAGGCCCGTAAGAAGGCCAAACAGGAAAAAATGTTAGCCAAGCTCATGGCTGTAGGAGCTACGGACAGCCCCGAGAACAAGGCTGCCTCGGATAAAGACGACGAGACGCAGGGAAGCGAACCCGCCGAGAAAGACTCGTAGGATTGTTACCCTGTGGTGATAGATTAATAAAGTGCAATTAACGATTAACTCATTGGTGGGATTAACTCATTAGTGGCCTTTCTAGGTATGTGTGTTTTTGAAGAGTGGAAACTTGACGATGAAACTACAGTGACGAAAGGGAGTACAGAGAGGAAAGACGCTTTCGTCAATGTAGTTTCATCGTCAAGTTTTCGCTTTTCAAAACCACACGTCACACCAACTAGCCCAAAGGTTCACGCATCTTCTCAAGTGTATTACTTGCTATTGTAGAGCTGGGTAGGGTACCCCTTTCAAATCAAAGTAGCAGCCGCTTGTGAAATTTCAAACTTGGACGTAACTGGCAGAACCAGTTCGATTGCTTTTAAGGACCTTATAATAGAGAATGAAATGTTTGTGGTTGTAGACCAAGGATCCAAATACATGAAGGGATTGCTGGAATGTTGGTAAACGATGATGATGCTAAACTTTGGCCTCAAGAGACATGATGTATAGAATGGCAGCAGTGTGTTCAAAGGAGATGTAATGACTCGGGTTTAATAATTTCATTTGCACTCGGGGTTGAATCATTTGAGGGGAGCGGGTGTTGCAATAATATGTAGGCATAAAAACAGCAGGATGTACAGAAATACAGGTTAAAACAAACGAAGCATTACATAAGGTATTCATAGACAGCACACTTGCAGCCATTAAAGGCACGTTCACATCGAATGCGGAGCACGGAAGCGGGCAAGCGGATTTTCAAAGTGGAGAGGCAGTGAGGCCACGCCGTTGTTCAAACCTACCGCGTTGCTTTCTGCCTGCTCCGCCGCGGGGGCGGAGCAATCCACCAATCCCTGGTGGACGTGTCGCCATCTTGCAGCACAACGCAATACTGTGCGAGCACTTCTTGGGTCCTGATTGGTTGCGACCAAACCGGCCAACTTTTCCGCGCGGAGAAGTCCGGTAGCGATCCAGGCAAGCGGCCACGTCTCCTTTCCGGATCCGCACTCAGTGTGAATGTGCCTTAAGATCGGTTATGAAGACTAAAGAGGTTGGTAAATGCTTCCAACTTATGCTTGTTTTTGGAACTAAAGAATTTATTTTCTATCAATGTGTCTATTGGGTAGATCAACCTTGAATTGATGGTGACAAGACTATGTTTAAGGTAAAGGTGAAAAAAAAGCGCAAGGCCTGCGCGGAACACGCAGCACAGCCACAGTGAATGCTGGAAGAGCGGCCTTTCTAGAGCCCATTGCAAGCTCTATTGAGGCAACCAGTACAAGTAGACTTGCAAGGTATCCACGACGGCATAAATCATAATTTTTGTGAAGTACCCTATATAAGGAAGCACCCACTATGCCATTATTGGTCGTTCTATGGAGAAGCATGGTACCCGCTACACATCTGTAAGGCATTATGTGGACTTTGTTGATGCTGTGGCTGATGACGATGAAGTAGTATGGCTGAGCCCTTTGTAATGGGTTGGTAGTATTAAGCAACCCACTTGTTATGCAATTCGCATTGTGTGATGCCTGGTTGATATTTTACTCTTCTACCACACTATATTACATATGTTAGAGAGTTTTCTTGCCCGACATGATGCCTGTGTAGGGTCTTTGTGTGAAAAATTTTCGAGCACAGGTGGGCCTCTGTGGCAGAATACTCGACTACCATGCATAGGGCCCGGCTTCAAATCCCATCCGATCCTGGACATTTTTTCTAATGTCATTTTTTCTTATTTCATGCGATAGCGGTTACAGGCAGCGGTCACAACTACGGCACCAAAAATGACTGTTGTGATCTCAAAACAGCCTTCGCCGTAAAGAGAAAGATCACATGGATTTGAATGGAAGATACATATGGCACTGAGTGAGAACGTAAAGGATGAAACTAGCTCTGTTGTACACATTACTAGTGTAATTTACAGCTTCAAGCTGAGATTTAAAGGCTACAGATCTCATGAAAAATCGAATTTTTCTTCGCATCAGGCATGCAGGCTTAAATCAAATGGCATGGCTTACATACAACTGCTTGACCAGTGTGATGCACTGGGACAATTTCTAATTAGATGGGTGTGCTAAATGAAGTATGAATTATTTTGGCGACGTTATGGTCTTAAAATTATTCTCTTGACTACTTTGTTGCCTTGCTAACAAATAACCTTACATTCTCACTGCCTGCATTACAAGGCCTTCGTGGTGTCTTGACTTCTCTCTTATGTCCGTGTCTGCATGTCCAGTATTTTAGAATGAATAGGGGAACAGATGCTTATAATGCTGTTGTGCTTCAGAAGAGATCCGATTATATGACAGGCCGCGATCATTGCCAAGTGCTTGAATTGGCATGCTGCTGCTTTTTCTTTACTGTTCTGTACTTATTTTATCAATTTCATGAGTCCACTGTAGACATCGAAGTATTTCCTCTCTCACTGATAATCGGCAATTGTTCCTGGCATTAAGTTTCATTGTTTTGTAGGAAAAGACAGTATGCTTGATTGAAACTTATGTACCCCGCTTTATGGCCACGTGTGTCTTATCTTCATGTGCAGTTTGGACTACTATGGTCACCAACATAAGTGAACAATATTGAAGCTAGTGGTACATATATGCGAGGCTCCTGCATGTGTAAAGCTGCACTTCATTTTGGCTTGTTTGCTAACACCACTCTCACAATAAATAAATGTGCTTGAGAGCACAGCTTCAGCATTAGCAACAATATTTCAGGCAAGATAATTTCAAGTTTTAACATAGCTTCTTATTGCTGCTTTTTAAGGCTCTTCAATAAAAGTGTTGAGCCTCAGCTCTTAATTTGGCTCTGATATCAGACAGCAGTTACATAATAACAATGTTCAGCTCCAATAGACAACCAATAGTCAAGAATTTAGGCAGATCAAATTAGATGTCTATAGATGGCTTGCATTGACATCAGTGAAAGCGCCGTGTTGGAGCACCAGCATGTGGGGATGCGACGTTTCCGATGTCGTATGAATGTTATCAAAACGTCACATGCGGGTTCTTTCATTATTCACGCACAGAGACGTTCCTGCTGCGTCGTTTTCACATAGACACAACTTGTTTATCATCAAAGCCACCGTCGTGGAGTCCCATTTCCTTTCAGAAGCTGCATCCATGAAGTCATGTGCAAGCCATCAACAATTGCAATACAAAGCTGTGTTTTCAAATACCTTGCACAACTCATACGTAGAAGAATTATGTGCTGTTAAGCCGCAAATAGTGAAACAGTTTGAAATTATAGCCGACTTGACTGTGTTTTATGTTTTGCAAGCATGTTCAAGAGCTGCCATGCTTGCAAGCTAACCACAGGTAATGTCCAGAGTTTGAATAGTCCCAATACTTGATGCTTTCGAATTAGACTCGTGAACTTTCTATATCTAAATTTCAAGCACTATTTGCACACCTTCGATTGCTGATTTGTATAAAAAGAAATCAAGGCTTGCTGTACTGAACTCTCTTCATCTATCTATAGCTTACAATAGCAATGTATATGTGCAAATGCACACTTTAATGTCCCATCTTTCGCAGAGAGAAATGGTTTGGATGCGTAATTTTTGTTATCTTCTAGCGTGTAAACAGCAACCAAGACGGCCAATGGTGTGATGAAGACATGGTTTTGTTTACTGAATACAGGTGAACAGTGAACAGCAGGACTTGGGAGCTTGGTAGACTTCAGTCATCAGACACACCGTACTTCTTTTTGACTCTGTCAATTTCTTCCTTCTTCTTATCTTGGTCCACTCGTTTGAAGGCCTGCAACAGAGGGAAGAGTAGGAGGAAACCTCCTTTCAATAACTGGCTTCAAGTGCCACAAACATAAATTTAGCAAGGGCCAAAGTCATTCTTAGGCAATTACTATAGATGGATTTAGTGTGAACAAAGTGGCTGCACAAATTGCAGTAACTTTAAAAGTATGCAAACATTACTCAACACAACAAAATAACTGCTCTTTCAGGCTGTACCGATTCAGGACACTTTGTGTTTCTTTTATAAAAAAAATGGTCTCTGGTACCAAAAACTATACTGTTCAGAATCAAATTTTCTAATGAAATGCGCTGTAAAAAACACTGAAAATAACAACTGGAGTGGTGAAAAAGTGCCCTTACCTTGGTAGGCTGGTAGTACAGGACGACAAGGTAGCGGTTGCAGACGTTGAAGCCTGACAGGTGATCACAGGCATTTTTGGCATCAAAGATGTCTTCGTAGACGACAAAAGCTGTGCCACGAGTCTCTGGTGTATTTCCACTGCATGCGAAAAAACAAACACTCGTAAGAGTTTGTGGAGCTCAAATGGAACATATTCAAACGAATACTGCCACGATGCCAATTCACACTTGACGGTTAGCACGTGATTCTTTTAACACCACGGTGCATACGCCAGAGTTTCAAAGTTGTGAATGTATTTATTGGACAGCATGCTCATTATCAAAGTAACAGAACATTTTATACTGTATAATAGCCATATTTAATTAAGATTTGCAGCACGGCTTCCAGAAAGAAAGTTGTAGTACAAGATCTATGCATTTGTACAAAAATGTTCGGACTTTATCAATGGACCTGTGAATAAGAGCAGCTACTTTGAATGTAATTAAACCATCATGTGTCACAGACAAGCCTGCCTTTGCTCACCCGGGGGAAGTTTTTACAAAAGGTGACACTAGCTCGTTCGTACATTCCGCTGGTCGTTTTAAATGCCGATGGACAACTACCTTGACGCGTACTTCAGAGCATGATTTGGAACTGAGAATGCCAAAAGAAATAGAGTATTAAGGCCGATGAAACGTTGCCATTGCTTACTGTGACTGGCAGTTCTAATGTCATTGATTGTAAGGCACGAACTACGTATGCAATATTGATCAAAACACCTGTCCCGATGGCTGGCCTATATGTCACCGCTGCATTCGTTGAAGTACGCACTTAACGACTGTGATAAGAGGAGTAGCTATCTAACAAATATTTATAATATGACGATCAAATGGAATGGGTGAAACTGTAAAGGCAAACGCTTACACTCTGATCTGCCTGATGGCTCCGTACTTGCCGAAGATATCGTACATTTCCTCCCCCGAGATCTTGTACGGCAGATTTCTGACGTACAATATTCTGTTCACCTCTGGCGGCAGCCGAACCTGCGCAGAAAAAGCAAGGAATCAAACAAAAATTCGTGACTACCTAGAAGCACAACACAGTGGCACGTAGCACATTCCGCAGATAATATAGGGATCAATAAACGAAGGCGCATAAACGGTATGCATTAAAGGTCCTTATATTCGAAATGGGACACTCGTGATATACAAGATGTCAGAAAAACATCGCAGAAATGTAAAAACTTACGCTAGTTTTCCTTTGCATCGCCATGATTGCGTTTTGTTGTGACTGACTGCGCAGAGGATTAGCTTGGCCTGGCTCGGCTGTTGACGCCGCACGTTGCAACAATAAATAATTTGCACAAGAAGAACTAAACTTCAAATAAATTATATAACCAAACGTGCTCAAAAATTAAAATTACGCTAGTTCTAATATTTTGTTTTTTCGAAATCAAACAAGTTTGTCGTGGTTGGTACGAAGTCGATGCAAGCCGTCCTGGTAGCCGTCGCGAGTACGCTTCGTTTGGCTACAGTTTGGCATTGCGAGGGTGTTGTAAGCATCAGCGGAGCTTTGCGTCGGCGTAAACAAATCTGCACAAGAATCGTGTCCCCGGCGCTTGACAACTGCGCCTGCGTCTATGTCTACTGCCCCACGAGAAGAACGGAAGGCGTTCACGATGTCGGGGAGCGGTAAGTGCAACCTGCTGAGCCTTTGCTTCAAACAACGCGTCGTCGTGTAGGCTTAGTTATCAGCTGCTCCGCCGGTCGAGTTGGCATTCCCCCACGTCGAAGAAAGCATAGCAGCTGTTATGTTTCGCTTGTTCCTCGACAAAATTACTGGACTCTGTGAGTCACCGTTTCGTTGAGAACACGACTGAAGAGTCCCTCGTCACGACGTGCGCTGCATGAAAAGCGCGCCTTGGGGGTAGGCGTACTACTAAAAATCGATAAATTCCGCAGTAGCGGACCCGTGTCGTGCTGCACTGTTTTCACACCCGTGACTGCCGCTCATGCACGTGAAGCTGATCGTGACTTCTTTTCTGTAATATTCACGTGGTTCGTGTCGCTGCATACGGGAGCACCTGTGCGCCGCACGTCCTCATAATGATCACTGCAAGGGCTTCCCTGTTTTGCTTTTTTCATTACGCGGTACGCACGAACGCTTAGCGCAAGAACCGAGCAACTCCCGCTGCCACTGTCTCAGCATGCAAATTTCGGACGACGTGACAAGTTAGTACCCGCATTCGTCCCTTCGAGAGAAAAAATATTCATTACGCGAAAAACCTGACGGTGTGCCCTGCCACCGTAGGCATTGTTGTGCAATGACTCGGCTGCCGTCGACTACTCGGTCGTTCGCTCCCAGAGCCGCGCACAAAAGGAACCTGTTTGCATGAGGTAGTTCCGTTGCTAGCCTACATGTGTGATCGGATTTCGTACTCGTATCCGGCGCGTTTCTTTCTTTATGGGCCTGGTTTAGTTTTTTGGCTGTTTTCCGCCATGCGCCTGTGTGGGCGGGTCTGCGTCAAAATGGGAGCGGCTGGTGAACGAGCTTCAGATGAGAATTTAATTTCGCCGAAGGCAGCTGTCGCTAAATGAACAGCGTAGTCCCTTATCTAAAGTCGCTGTTGCTGGCGAGTGAAGCGAACGATAATGTGAAAGCTTTCCTCGTCTGTTAAAGTGTCCGGTAGCATTTTGTGCTTGATTTGCGGAAATCGAGAACTCGTCGCCACTGTTGCAGAATGCTTCAGAGCGTTAAAGCACGTACTTTTGCTTGCATTTCTGTCATGTTTGCCATCGTAATCAGCGTGTTCCTTAGGTCACTGACAGATACCGCAGATGGCTATTAAGTTGCGCTTAACCTACTTATCAACATTATCGAGCCACATTGTTACTGTGACCTTTATGTGATAAGCACTAGAGAACCGCAAAATTAATGAAATACTAGACGCTTTTAACAAAAGGAAAACAAACCGAGAGTGCATGGAACGAACACGTGATTGTGACCTAACTGGAAATACACAAGTTAGTTCTAATGATAATGGCTGCGAAAATGAACGAAAATAGCGTAGTTACTTTCTGAATGTGATTACTGCTCTGATTTACGAATTCTTGAGGAATAATGGTAACAAAATGCATGCTTTTGTAGGCAGTATTTTGTTGTAATGTGCATTATCTGTTGGAAGTACTGGGGTTTAAACTTGCTTGCTTAATTGCAACTTATTTCTGTTTTCATTTGATCGCACAAAACCGTAAATATTTCAAAAATGCATGCTTCGAAATTTGCGTAGAAATAACATCTGTCATATCTGACGAACCAGAGAATCTAGAAATTTGGTGATTCCCCTTGCGAAATTGTCACGGCTGCTCACTGAAGCAGTCTGTTTGCGACGATTTCATGCCAGCGATAAGATAGTTTTTCAAATTAAGAAAAAAAAGTTATGCGGCACCACTTGGCCCGACTGCTCCAAGATTTCCTCTGGAGGGGTGCCGTGCCAGCAAGTGTTGTGAAGGCAGAATATCGTATTACATTAAAAAAGAAGAAGAAAATGTCTAGCTGATAACCCCGTGAGTCTGTCCAGAGCCTCACATTTTCTCGTATGCTATAAGCGTAGGTTAACGTTGTGCGAGCCTGTTCGTGTATTTGTCACTCGGCCAAGTTCTAAGTAATCTTGGCACATGCAGTTTTGCATGACATGGGCCTAGGCTAGTTGGTTAAACTATACCTGGTAGACGCACGACCAGGTTAGTAGGCTTGGAGAAGAGAAAAAATTTATACCGAGAACTTGTACAGAAAAATAATCTGTATAGCTTGTAGCTATCGGCTAGCGGAAGTCCAGGCGTATTTTAGTGGTGTCCATTGAGGCAAATGTTATACTTATATGAACGTGGTGTAAACGTCTTCTACAGAAATATGTCTGGCTGGGAATCGTTTGACTGCGTACGCTTTATACATCTACATAATGCATGCAACATACATACACCTAAACACGCGCAGATGCATGAAAAGAACGAAGACATCTGGGTTGCGAGCACAACGCAAGCTCTAAACTGTCGGGTGTACGCCTGAAGACGTGAAAGGCGAACACACCCTTGTTCGTTTATGTGATGTGCACTTTATGTATCGGCTTCTCTGTGCATATTGTGTTGAGTAGCATTTTAAGTGCAGTTGCTACACACTCAAGAGATGAGCACCACATGGAAGAAAGCGAGCGGCCAAAATGTATCGCATCATGTGCCAATGTGCATGATACACAGCACAGTCATTGGACTTTCAACAACCTGAGGCTGGCGTGGAACCCGCCCACAACACAGAGGCCAGCGAATACAATGACCGGGCAAACTGTCTGATCTCCGCTTGGGCAACTGACAGGCGTCTATTTTCGCCTTGCGGCTGTCGGCGTTTCGAGGAACTTTCTGTCAGACTGGCGCTGCTTCTGTTAAGCGGCTATTGGATTGCGGCCAGAGGAAGTGGAACGCTGTGCTTGGATTGTTGTTGCCGAGAGCTGCGCTGGAAAGCGAACTCGTGCGCTTTTCCTCGCGTGATTGGCCGACCGAATTCACGCCTGCTTCAGCTAAAGAGCGATTCGGACCAATCACGCGAGGGCGCGCGAATGGGTTCGCTTTCCGAACAGCCAATGTGTTGCCGCCGCGATCTTCCGTTAATTCTTCGCTTTATGCCTGAAGAGTCCTTAACGTCACTGCCCACCCGAAAAGCCGAAGTCAAGTCAATAGGCAGTGGATTTGCGGTATTGACGGGTAATTATACGGGATAATGTTGTTCTGGTAGCGCATACGTTCCTGTTGTCTAAAATTCGCATATATAATGAAAAATGAACCGAATCAGTAAGCAAACCGCCGCGGTGGTATAGTGGTTACAGTGCTCGGTTGCTGATCCGAAGGTCGCGGGTACGATACCATCCCGACCCCAGCGGTCGCATTTCGATGGAGACGAATTGCTAGGGGCCCGTGCACATAGATTTAGGTGCACGTTAAAGAACCCTAAGTGGTCGAAATTTCAAGAGTCGTCTACTACGACATCCCTCAAAAACATATTGTGGTTTTGACGTATAGTTATAATCCTTGCAATTATTATCATTACGAATCGGTGTGCATCAGGACAGAATTGGGACTATCAAAGAAAACCTAACAGCCGTCGTCGCGTACTTGTATATTGCTGCGTTCGTGTAATCGGAAGTTCGTACTAATAAAAACGAAATGGGTTTCTGAACACGAGCCTATAGAATAAATGAAATCGCGTGGTTATGGCAACACCACCTGCCGCGCTAGTGTTTTTCATGCAGATTATTTTCTGTCGATGCGGCGCCGGGATCCGGCCAAACTAAAAGTAATTTCCGTTATACAGATCCTGTAAGGTTTGTCGACAACCGCATTATAAAACTTTGCGTCCGTAGTTTCGAAACTCTGTCCATTGTGTGTTTCGATTCTGGCCTTTCGCCTGTGTTACGTGAACGTCATCGCGTGCAGGTCAACCGTCTCATCTGGACGCCGTCGTTGCTTCCATATGTTCTTTCTTTCTTTCGCCTTACTGCTTCGCGCTCGCCACTGCATTGCTCCATTGTTCAACAGACCTCTGTCGGCGCCCTTTTTTGCTGATTTTTCGCGCTTGCAAACATTTTCGGCCTGACACACTCCATTGGAACGTTTACTGAGTGGCTCATTCCTATTGCCTGTGTGGCTCACGTTCGCACACAGTTTAAATAAACGTTCTGTCGCGCAGCTGCGCGTACATATTCGCTGTGCTTTTCCAGCTCACAAAAACCAAGTCTCTCCGCCAAATTGTCCACAGGCTTATGGCGGTTCGCGTGACCAGAAATTGAAAAATAAATAAATAAACAAATAAATAAGTAAATAAGTAAATAAATAAATAAATGAAAAAGAAAAAATCGAGCTTTTATGCGTTGGTTTCGTTTCAGACGCGGGAGTTCGTGGATTGCGCTTTCGCATTGAACCGATTCACTAAGGCTCGTGACGGAAATGCTGTCGGATTTGTGGACTATTCGGATAAAACAAAGAACCTTACAGAACCAGTTTTTGTCGTAAGCTCTCAAAAAGGATGGCCAAGTTATTCGTAAATCTTGATTTTATGACAGGTAGCTCAAAACGTAATGTATATACTGAAGTTCGAAGCGGTTCTTTGCGTATGCGAGAAACCAAAGCCTGCTTGCGTTCTCTCGTGTGAGACTATCCTTTAGCTCGTTAGACATCGCGCTTACAAGGTTGCTGCAAATGATATATATATATATATATATATATATATATATATATATATATATATATATATATATATATATATATATATATATATATATATAAGTGATACAACATGAACACAGAGACGATCTCAAGTACGGCTGCCAGTCGCACGTAGCCACAATATTATCTGATGAGGGCTAAAATTAGCTAAGTATACCAGCTGCTCACATGCACGCCGTTAATCACAATGCAGCTGTTATATAATCTGAAAAAAAAAAAAAATGCCATTGATGAGGCGGCGCTATTGCTCAGCCGACCGGCGAATATAACTGGTCTCTCCGATCTTAAACACTTAGAACATGCCACCTGTAGGTCTGTGATACAACGTTGGTACATATTGAAAGGGTTTGCAGCGCAAGCACGGTAGTGCTGAAGGAAAGATTTAAAAGCGAGGAACGGAAAGCAAAGAGGGACGACACGAGCGCTGACTACCAACTGGTTTTATTGTTCACGACACACACGTACATATATGCACAAAGGTAAAAACTTTTATCAAGCAGACGTCAGTAACGTGACACATTTCGGTGGCATGACCTTTGTGTATATATGTACGTGTGTGTCGTGAACAATAAAACCAGTTGGTAGTCAGCGCTCGTGTCGTCCCTCTTTGCTTTCCGTTCTTCGCTTTTAAACCTTTCATTCAGCACTACCGTGCTTGCGCTGCAAACCCTTTCAATATGCATATTAACCAACTAGCCCAAATAGCCGTTCTTCTTCAACGTTGGTACAATGTCAGTAATAGGCACAAACACGGGCATTATTTTGCGCAGTTAGTTTATTTGACTGCGTGTGCAGTCTCGTAGCTTCACTCTGCGTTGAGTATTGTATCAAATCCTCCGCCGAACCAATGTTCTTTTCAATACGGAAGCCGATCGAAGCTTGCCTCGGGGCAGTTGCACGGGGGGGGGGCAGCGTCGAGTCGGCCGCCTCTGTGTCGCGTCGTCAATTTCCGTCGCATTGTTTCAGCGCTTCGTGGGCGAGATAGCTGCGGCGACCCGAATGCAAGGTGAACGCGAATTCGCAGGCTCGTTACCGAGAATGCCAGTGCGTTCTTTTCCTTTCGAAACTTCCCACCATCGGACCAACGTCCACACTGTGGAAAAAAAAAAGTGGAACTATTTGTCCACAGGTGCTGGAATGAGCCGGGCAAATGATAGTAAACTTTGCCGCTGTATTTGACGTATACGTAGTACATCCCTCCTAATTATTCTTAACCTCGACAGACGCTACCTTCGTTTCGTCCTCCTAAGTCCTGTCGCACATCATCATCGTTATCATCATCACTCTCAACCTGTTTTTGTCCACTGCAGGACGAAGGCCTCTCTCCCAATAACCTCTAGTCTGCCTTATGCTGCGCCTGCTGATTCCATTTCGTCCATGCGGACTTCTTAATTTCATCGCTCCGTCTAATTCTCTGCCGCCTTCGCATTCTTTTTTCTTTTCCTTGGTAACCACTCCGCTGCACTAACTGCCCACCGGTTGTCAGTCCTTCGCATTACGTGGCCGGCTTAGGTCCGTTTCTTTCTTTTGATGTCGACTATACCGGCGGCAGCTAATGCACACATTCGCTTGAACTGCTGTCAGCATTTAGCCTTGTATATTGTATAGCTTGCTAACGACGTCACTCCATAAACCTTGCGTGGCATTATAAAGTTGTGAAGTGTGCGCTGCCTAAAGAAAAGCATTGCATGGTATTACATGTTGCATAGGGTGGCAGTCTTCGTACGCGTCGCATATTTAGTTTTCGTTTCGCCAAAGCTTAGCTTCCGAATACAGATTCCGAAGCGTGGGCGTTGGATCTTCTCTCTTTCTCTCTCCCTTTCTCTTTTGGGTTAGACGGTTGCGTTATTGCACGACAAAAACTCTTGGGATAACTTCAAACTTTTATGTTTCGGTATATTGTCAAACGGGCGTATTAATAATTAGTGAACTGCTCTATCTGTGCATCCTCAGTTCTACACGACATTATAAATAGCTCTCGACCTCGGGGAGGTGCATACAAGTCCTGTGGGACTTTACTGTTTACCATTTGCTGGATATCTTTCGTCGTGACGAGCGAGGAAGAAGCGCCACCGAGTGTTTAAAAAAATAAAAAAAGTGCATGGCGTGCGTTTGCACACAGCAGCCGGACCAAGCGTAGAGCCCGTTTTTACCGCAGAAAACGCACTTTTGGCTAATGGCTGTGACGCTTGGATGCGCGCAACGAAGTTTTATTTTTGTTTATTGCTTGTCGCTGGGCCGTCAGCGTGGTGGGACAGTGCGACCTCGTTCGCATGCGCACGATTGTTGTTTATTTGATGAAACTAAAAAAAAAAAGCACGAGGAACACCGCGTGTTTACAGGGCAGTCCACTCTTAGAGGGAACACTTTATTGGTGACGCTAATAAGCTTGCTTCTCGTTTGCTAAAAATAAGGGGGGCCGGACCTCTTTTGACTTCAGAGAAGCTGAGGGAAATTTATCTTTGAATAACGACTCGGGGGAAGCTGACGGAAAGGTGTGCTTTTAAAGTACAGCGCAAATATCTGCATCTCAAAGCGTGGACGTGGTATGAAGGTAAAGGTCAGGAAAGTATTTGCAAGTATTTTGCAAGTGTAAGTTTTAGGCAGCGCATCTAAAAAGAGAGTGAGAGAAATTAAAACAGTTGTAGGAGGCAAAGGATGGAGAAAAAAGTCAATGAAGGTTTGCAAATACAGGGGGGAAATTGTAGGGGATTGGGTCTCAAGTATGGGAGGCAAAGGATAGGAGAAAAGTACATACAATTAAATGTATTTACAGATAAATACCAGCATTTCACCGACATTTTGCCTACAGTGTCACTTCCGAGTGTTTCTTGCAGGAAAGAGAACAAACATTTGTTCTGTAGTTGTTGGGTCCTCGCTGGAGGGAGTCTTAGTCCAGGACCCCTGTTAACTGCGCCATGAGTTGAGCCCGCTAGACGACACGGCGTTTGGCCTCGATGTTCCGAGTTGGACAGCGCAGCTTCGCAAGACGAATAAGTTGGTGAGCGTGTATGGGAGAATAGTCCGAAGGATTGCTGGTTACAAGCTGGGCTCCGCGCAGCGCTGTTGATCATCGCTTTCATACAGCCGTATTGCGAGACCGGCAGGATTTCGGTAGGAACATTCGCTCTTCCTGTTCCGAACGCGCGGTTTGCTCATTTTTGTTGCGACAGCAATACTGCCGGAAACGCGCGGGTGTTGCGTGGAAGCACACGGACAGCGATATGGACGCGGATTCATTTCCTGTCCCGGAAGCGGCATGCAAATGTCAGGGCCGCCATCTTTTTTTTTTTTCTAAGCTATGTATACCCTTGTGAACTTCATGGTGTTCGCGTCGAAAAGGAATGTGCTTGTCTTTTGTAAGAAACTGTTCGCATTCTAGTCGAAAATAATTGCGCAATACATTAAATTATCCTTGTAGTAATGAGAAACACACTGCGAAAGTTAGGAAGATAGAATTTACTATGAGACCTCCGTTGCATTTATTCTGCGCTGTGAAGAATAAGTTGTTTTCAAACATAGCATTAAAACAAAAGCGCCCGTTGCGTAGCTCGCGTAAATTTGTATGCCGGCACGCACTGCGGAAGTTGCCCGACGGCTTGAGCGAGGCAGTAGCCCAGGAGTCATATGTATATATGTAATGAGCTGCAATACGAGGCAGCTCTGAGTGATATTCCAAGCGCTGTAACATAATAGGTGACCTGTTTTAGCAATTATTGGACGGTAGCTTGTTGTATAATTCTTACTGCACAGTGCAATCGCAGCTGGCCGTTGGGTTACACAAAAGTTAGCTGTAAAAATTTGTAATTAAGAAGCGACTTGTTGATTACGTGTGTGAGGTGTTTGAGCTAGCAATTCAACCAGTTATTGAATACAGATCAATGCATATTTTTTTCCACAGGTGATGCTGGTGTAAGTCGGATATAATGTGTAATAAATACGTCAGTAAAATTCGTGAATATCACTTAAACAGAACTTCCGTGGACATAGTAAGAATTCTGCTTTAGACTAATCCACTAATTAGATTTGCCCCAGTTTTTCGCGGAACGACGTAGGAAGTGATTGAGCAATACTGATTATCTCCCTAATGACATCTGGTATACTAATATTTGTGACTGTGTGATTATGCTGCAGTTGTTTGTGAAATTGAGTAACCCAGCCAACGTTTGAGGCGTATGCGCGTTTATTACGTATCCTCCCAGTTTCGATCTGTAGACTAAAATTCTGACAGCGGTCCCATAGAAACATGCGTTGAATTTTAACGCGATAGCGTTAAAGACATCGTTTCGCAGAAATTCCGGCGTCGGCATCGTTGGTTGCGAGTATACGAATGTCATGTAATGCGAAGAGCCTCCTTAACGCATGTAATGTTGCATGGCAGAAGCGTAGAATCGCGCCAGGCGTCAAGACTTGTGAATTGCGCAACGAGGGGTTTAAAAGGCCCACCCGTTACAAAGCGCTCAGACATATTTGACCATCATCACCGGCAAAAGTATCAACAAAGTGAGCAGCTAGCTTACGGACGCGTAGTGGGTTCTTCGCAGATCCGCAAAAGGAAGTATTATGGCGCAGTGGGCACTTCGCAACTGCACTTGCAGTACATTCTCGGATAGTTTTAAACGGCCAGTGTTGCTCGCAAAGACGTTCCTTTCCTCGCGGCTTGGTTGAGGTGACCACCGAGAAGTGAAGCGAGGCTACCGATTGTGAAGGCGATGCGGATGTTCTACTCTTGAGGCTTAAGCGTCCTCCAATTTGAAGTACGGTCGTATGCTGTCGTAGCTTGGCAGGGGCGTAGCCAGAAATTTTTTTCGGGGGGGGGGGGGGGTTCAACCATACTTTATGTATGTTTGTGCGTGCGTTTGTATGTGTGCGTGTATATATACGCAAGCAAAACTGAAAAATTTCGGGGGGGGGGGGGTTGAACCCCCCCCCCCCCCCTGGCTACGCCCATGTAGCTTGGCGTAACGCAGGCAAAACCACGAATAGCGTAGCCATTTGAAGCATATTGAGCGCGCGCTCGCGCCAAGGAGAAGTCTTCTTCCTCTTGTTCTTCGAGCGCCTTGATGATGATAAATGCAGAGCACTTTAGGGGCCCGGGATGCTGTCGTCGCTTGGCGTAACGCAGGCAAAACCACGTATAAAAATAGAAAAAAAAGAAGCAAGCGAGAAATAGAGAGAGAAAGGGAAAAAGTAGGAAGAAAAATAGAAAGAGAAATAAATAGAGGAAAAAATAGAGAAAAAAAAACGGGAAAAAAAGAAAAGGAAATAAGGAGAGGAGGAAAGAAACAAAGAAGGCTGCCCAGCTCCGCACTTCCTTCAGGCTTGGCACCCGTATTGCGAAGCTGCCTTAATCTTTAGCGTGAGGTGAAGCGTAATCTAGCTACTTTTGTTAGGCCTCCCCACGGAAAAAACACTAATTTGCCACGGAACAACAACACGGTGATAGCGCTTTATCACACCGTTCTGTCGGCGATCTTCGCGTAGAGCTGTAGCCCTCTTTGTGGATGACTTCCGAGGTCGCCGGCTGAGCTTAGTATTTCCAAATTTACGCTTTCGTTCCGGGCGATTTTAATTGCCGAAAGGTATAAGCTACCCCGTTGATCGCAATTTCATTGCAAGGTTTTCATTATTCACCTATAAATTAAACCTGCGCGTAGAGCAAACGTTGATTTAGGATTAAACTCGACAACCTTTATTCACTTCGTATGTATGTTCGTGGATCTGTGTAGTGTACGTGCGACGCGTCCTTTCTTGACGTCGATGACCGTCGCAGACATTAAGGTGCATCACGCGAGCTTCATTCATGCGTCAGCGGTCGATTTCCAAGGATTCCGGTTGTTGCGGTACGCTGGCCTGTGATAGGACGTCGTTTTGGTTCGTTGTCGTGGCATTGCGACCTGGTCTACAAGAATGACCCTTGCCTACCGGGTGCAGAGCCCGCGAATGGTCGCCATCATTCCTGTAAATAATCGTCCCCTGCTTATGGCAGAAAAAACGTACATAATTCTTGTTGCTATTCCCACACTGTACTGTCATAGCAAAATGACATTTCAGGAAGCATTACGAAGACTGTGCGCACTGGCTCGCATTCTCTCCACATTCGCTGAAGCTTTATGAACTTGTAAGCTCCCGATTTTCAAGGTTTGCAGGAACCACGCGAGCATTTTGCCTTGAGTAGGTCGTTTATTTGTACGACTAAAATTTAGCTGCTTAGTTCGGCAAAAGCACGTCGTCGAAAGACTGCTACCTGTAGCGCGAATGCGTATGAGCATAACTGAAATAATAATTGTTCGTAGAATCCGAATCAGTCATATACTTCTCTGCAGCGAAATAGTTGCTATCGTAAATGAACCGTTTTTTTTTCTTTGTTTCTTCTGCGCTCTCATTGTAGCAAGGTGCACTTCTTCCGGGGAGGATAGAACGGTAGCAGACCTTTCTTTGCACCTGTGTTGAGCTGCATTAAAGTTATTGTCTCGGATGCGAATATGTGTGTTTGCGATGAATCGATGCATTGCACCTTTCCTATGAAACATGCGTGCACTGCAGGAAAGTGTCATTTTCAGCACTTGTATGGCAGTTTAGTTACTACAACCGTAAGTTCGGTTTCACTGCAGCATTGTAGCTTTTGTTACTCCGTAAATTTTACTACGAGCTGATTTTCGTCAAAACTGTTGTTACCCAATATAGTTGTTACCAGCCAACTTTATTTTCCTGGTAGCTCTGAGATTGTCTACCACATCTGTGCCGCATTATTTATGGCTTCTGGCCACGGGCACAGCATTCACGCTGGTCTTGCCATCTCGAAATCTGTTCAATTATGTCCCTGACTTAGTAGGCTGAGCGGGAATGTCCGAATGCAAGAACGAAATACGGAAAGAAAGCAGAATTAAGAACGGCAGTTCATTAATCCAGGAGTGCATGGATGAACTTTTGTTTGTGCGGAGCGCACTCGCTTGCGAGCTTCCATAATCCACTTTCTTGCGTAGCTTCGTTATCACTTCTTCATTAGCCGCTGACCAGTTCCTCTATAGCCTAACGTTACCTAACGTAACCACCATTGGAAACTCGTCCGGTTTTCTTCGGTTGCCGATCGATTGTGGCTTATTCCTACGCCGGTCGCACAATGTATGCTCGGCCACGTTGCCCGTCTGCTCGCAGACCGAAGGAAACGGGGAGTTGGCTGGCCGGCCGCGTTGTCAAGAAGAGGAAGAAGAGTTGACGCGACCGAGCGCGGTTCAAAGGCCCGCGCTGACCCGGCTCTTATGACGGCCTCTTGAGGCTCTCGGATGGACGTGAGGGAAGTGGAAAGGAAGAACGCACACCCGCCGGGCGTCTGCACTGCATTGGGCGCCGTCCGTGGCCGGGCAGTCAGCGCCTCAGTATACAGCAAAATGCGAGCTGAAAACACGAACTGTTTGGCGAGAAATGAACAGAAAAGGGGAGCAGGCGGCCGCCGAAAGGAGCTGCTGCCTGCTAGGTCGAAGACGACGTGAAGCCCGTCGGCGAAAGAAAGAAAAAAAAAAAAAGTGGGAAATGCCTGAAAAAAGAAGAAAGGGCGCGCTCGTGCATGAGTCACACACTGCGTACTCGACGGCGTGGTTGGTGGCGAGGGTTGCGTCGAACCAACGGAGCAGCCAGGTAGCGTAACAATGGAGAAAGAAGAAAAACCCGTGAGAAAGGGTGACGGGCCGGACCGGTGGTGGTGCTGCTCTGCCGCGGCGAGAGACGTCGTGTGCGGCTCTGTCCGGCTACGACGATGCCGTCGGCGTGCCTTTCCTCCTCGTCGCGGTGACCGCGTTCCGTGTGTACAGCGGTGCCCGCCTCGAGCCAGCCGGTCGCTCGCCACGTCGAGTGGTCGAGTGCTCTGGTGGACTGCCGTGCGCGACGGAGTAGCAGGGAAGAGTCGGTTCTACGCGAGCGGCCGCGGTGATCTGCGCGCGCGCGTCGCCGTCTGCGAGTGAACGGCGCGGCGCTCCTCCGTATGCATGGACCGTGCCGGGGCCGTGACGTACGAGGAAGACCCGTACTTGCCCGACTGCAAGGCCGGCGAGGAAGAGTCGCCCGCGTACGACCCGGGTCAGGACCTCGGGCAGGTGGGTGCCACCGACCCGACGCTCGACGACGAAGGCCGAAGTCTCCTCAGGCTGGCCGCCGGCGAGGAGATCGAGGAGTTGCACCACGGTGAGAAGAAGCTGTAATACGACGTCCGTTTATTGCTTCCAGCTGCTTGCGTCGTTGAAGCGAAGCACGCCGACGGCGGCTCGACTCGCAGCTAGATGTGCGCCTCGCGATCCACTCCGTCATCGCGCGTGTTCTCGTCGCCTGTGTTTTCCTTGTCTTGATCTGACAAGCGTGTCTTCATCGCCGCCGTGCCATATTTTCGCACACTGCCGCCAGATGTGAAATGCGTCAGCGTTATTTGCTGCTTAGTGGCCTTTCTCATAACCCGAGGTGCTGCATGGGGTTGTACTTCAACAGCTGTTAGGTGAATGAATGAATGAGTTTGGTGTGCGGCTTTCTGCTTCATGGCCTTCTGGTGTGGGTTTGGTGTGCCTAGTGTCCGGAAACTAGTTTTGATGTCTTGTTATTTGCCCATAGACTTGTTCAAATGTTGTGCATTCCAGTTCCTGTAAATGGTGCTCAACTACTGGGCCTTCAACTAACTTGACTTTGTAGCTTGCTGCACCCATATGCACATAACTGTGCTCAGTGGATGAACATAGCAAATACCTCAGCATAGTGCTGCAACATTTTTTCTTTTATTTGAGAAGTGCAGTATGAAAAGCTAGTAGTTATACTTAATTGTGAAGGAAGTTAATGTAGCGCAAACGATGGCTACAGCAATTCGCACATGCTGTGGTCTCCTTACTCAAGCGCTTGAAGGATGCTATTGACTGATTGAAGAGTGCTGCTGATTATCTTTGCATGCATGTTGACTCCATTACATTATTAAGACAAAGCAGCTCATACTGTTAATTCGTTCATCATAGAAATCGGCATTCGCTCTTGCAACACACTGCAATCGCTGCTGAATTAATTTGTTTCCTAGATGTGCTGCAGAACAAACTGGCATTGTCTGCAATCACTATCGTCGCAGTGTGTCATACTTAAACATGTACTTGACAGCTCATTGTCATCTGACTGGCTTTTGCTGCATGAGTGTTGGACGATTGCCCAGTTTGCTCTCAAGCACTGTGGTGCAGGAAATGAACACTAGGGGCCTGCATCTGGCTAGAGCTAGTTTCTCCAAGTCTGATTTTAATGTTTCTGCTTGCACAATAGTTAATTTTGGCTAAGCAGCTCTTGAAAGATTGGACCTGGCACCACCAAGACTATTGCGATGTCATGACAGAGAACACAGCTTTCCTACCTTGTTTAGCCATAAGCTGCGGTTCACTCGTGCTACTTATAATAATAATTATAAATGCGAATGTAGCAAGCATTCTTTTGTACAGCTTTTGCATATGGCAGTGGGATCAGTCAGAGGAAAAGGCTGTTACAACATGTCTTGCACCTTGGTACCAGAAATGATACCTAGAAAGAAGCGGGGAATGTGTGAAATTATTGTTTAGGGCATTCCAGCGTTCCCTATAGCTTCTTTCTGGGTTTAAAGGGCCTGGCATTTGTAACATTTTATTGACATGTTTGTACTCTTCCAAGTGCATTTAGTGACCAAGATCAATTTTGAGCCCTCTGTTGCAGTGCTTTTCGCAACTGGAATTTACTACTAGATGATTAACTTCATTATAATAATATATTCATCATTTGGGACCATGTAGGGGGCCCTTTTGGTTCTGTATTTGTTTTTGCTGAAGCTCTACTGCTGAGCAGATGCTTAAGTGATGGTGAAAGCATTGTACGTACATACTCGAGAGTGATTGTACGTTGAAAATTTACTACAGTGTTTACTAGTCACTGGTAATGCTATCAAGATTCACATTTGTGGCGACAGAAGACCTGTAATAGGAATTCATATTACAGAACTTTCAAGTCGTCTTAGTCAGTCTTTTGGCATGACTGAAATATTCCATTGCTTTGGCCTCTGGAATGGCCCAACATGTTGGCACATATACCTTGTGCCAAAGGTTACAATAATGAACTTAAAATTCCTTATGGCCCTGTAGCACGCATCATCAGTGCTTTCATAATGCTTATTTGTCGAGTGTTCTGTTCACTAAATAATACCAAGCATAAAGCAACAATGTGAACACCTTGAAGGCTATTTTTTTTTTAATGAATGGTGCCCATATGGCTAAATTTTTATTGCACCAAATGTTTCAAGAACTTGATTAAAACACAGAAGTGGCTCTGGAAAATGTGTCACGAAAACAAATTGGTTATTTGTAATTGCATGTGTTTGTGTGAAATTAACTCCCTTTGGCGACCTCTGCTTGTAAAAAGCCATTCAGAAAGTCTGTAAAACACTTGTGACACATTAACCGACATCATAAGCAAAAACGTGACGATTGCATGTCATGAGTTAAGGCAATTGCAAACCTTTAAGGGGTTAAGCAGATCTGAAAAGTTCATGAGAAACATATGCTGTCCTGTCATAGTTATGGACATTGTGGACTTTAAACAATTCCGAACAAGGCGCTGTTCACCCTAGTTTGTCCTTTTCTTTTTGTCGCGTCTGTTTTTGTAAAGAAACTTCTTTTTTTTTCCAAGGTGTATTTAGCTGACGGCTTGCCCTCTGGCTTGCTCTTTGCAGAGAACTTCTTTGATGCGAGTGCCGACGTAAAAACAACCGACGCCACTCCAGACAGCGGAGTGCACGACCTGTCGGGAATGGATCCCGAAGAAAAGGCTCGCCAGGAGGCTGCTCTGAGGGATGAGCTGGCACAGGTGAAGTGTTGTCAGTTGTTACATACTGGTGAGGCAGTGCACCACTGTACTCATTCAAACCACTCTGCTTACAGTTGTGGGAGCATATGGTATAAACAGTACAGCAGCTGCGAAACAGTTTTTAGTGAGATTGAACAGTCACGCCACTTCGCTTTTTTCTGGTGAGAAACGTGATTGTGCTGCTGTTCACTTCCATATATTATGTCTCGTTGTTTTCAAATGCAGCTCTACAGGCAAGCTAATCGTAAATGTCATTTGCAAAGTTTGAATATTTGCACTAGGGACAACCTAAAGTTTACAAGAACAGAAATCTGGGCAAGTTTGTAAGAATGTATCGTAGAGCAGGTACCCACGCATTCTGTGTGAAAAAAGTCTCTAGTCTGAGCACGCGTTCTGTTATCGCTTGCATTCAGTTTTAGCTTATCTTGACTGCATTTCCTTTTGCTTGTATGATTTTTGTTGTAAAGGCCAATCAAGAAGTTGTGGCATCATGCTATTCATTATGGGATGAGATGCACTTTCTTGGGTGACGATGTGGTGTTTTGATCTTTGCTGGTCGATAAATAGGCGTGGATTTAGAGAATAAATTTCAGTTTGAAGATAGCGCTTGTCTTGTGTTTATGTTCCTGGCTTGTGTCTGCGTATTTTTTTACGCTATGAAACAAAAGTTCTTTCTTCTCCTTTTCTTTTTTTTTTCAATAATTAAAGACAGCTTAGTAAGGTTCTTACTCGAGGGAAACCTCAACCTTTATATGACCTTTAGGTGTGCTCTTCCAAGGTCGACAAACATTTAGATATTGAATTTAATGTCTCTACATGCTGGGTCTGGAATTTCTTCAATATGCCAGCGAAAACAAGATTACGGCACCAGACAGCTGCACACTACATGTCGTTCACCACAGGTGATGTCTAGGTACGTCTTTGGGAAAGGTGTGAGCATGGTAGTACTATCTGGCAGGTGCTCCATGGTGCGGATGCTAGGTGTGGTGGTGTTTTTGTAAAAAAATTAATTCGTTATTATCCCGTATTTTCTGCCCATAGCCAGCAGTTGTGTCTGCCACTTTTGTGCCATAGCTTTCATTTTTGTTAGAAATCTCACTGTACATACTTTTACTCAACATCTGTTTCCCTCCTTAGTGTTGTAATAGCATATTGCATTCTTGCTGCTTGCTCTACAGGTGGAGGAAGAGATCCAGTCCTTGAGGACCGTGCTGGCAGCCAAGGTGGCCAGGTCCCAGGAGCTGAAACGCCAACTAGGCATCAGCGTCTGGAAGGAGCTCAAGGATGACATGGAGCAGGGAATCAAGAACATCCAGGACACTGCTGCGTAAGGATCTTTCTCTCTGTTCCTGAAGAAGAGTTGAAGGTGATGTTATGAGAACGGGATATGCATTACTATATGAACAAAAGGACAGCGAAGTATCACGAAGCCGATGTTTTGTTTAGACACATACTGAAGCACGCGCAATTGGTAGTCCAGGCCTTTTGAAGTGTTGCCTATGATCGTAGATGGTGGAATCTGCTTGGAAACTTCAGAATAAGCGCGCATCGATATAGTGATAGTATCCAAGCAATCCGTAAGGCCCTAACGCTAAAATGCAACATGAATGAAACTCTTACATTAGTAACTAGTCACATGTAATGAAAAGTTTACTCTGCTTGGCGAATTGAAGTTGTACAGTCACCAGTGACAGTTTTACGAGGTTATCTTATGTCGACTTTGAATGGGGGACACGCATCTAACACACAATCTTCTGCTTTGGAAAAAAAACCCACCGACTTGCAAGAAGTGCCGTGAACCTATACAGTAATGCACATTGTTGTCACATGTCCACATATTGCAACTCGCTGGCGAAAATTTTTTCACAAGTCATGCAACTTGCATATGCCTTTACACCCTCCCTTAATACTTGGAGAAGATGAGCCACTAGTATCATTCACAAAGTTGTTCAGCTTTTTAGATGAAACTGGTTGTTTACACAGGCTATAAAATAATGGAATATCAGATTTTTTAACAGGCCGTGGTCGGCGCAGCATAGCCTTAGTCCCTTTTGCGTTATTGAACTCTAATTATAGGCTTCACAGTAAACAGTAAAATCCCCGTGTGTGAATACACTTAGTGCAAATGGTGCTGACAAATGGGCCTGTATTGAGAGCAGAGTTTATTCGGAGCAAAGTGCAGTACACCACAGCAGTTTGCTAGGTCAAACACAAGGCAGTGTGTGATAAACGATAAAATACATGTATATAGATAGACAACATCGTGAATAACCCCTGTCTTGTTGGAGCTTGTTTAGTCAGCAGTCTTTTATTAACTTAAGAAAGGTTGGGGATAAAACTGTAAAGCTATTTTAAGCAAAAAGTTTTCTTGTTGAATTGTGCATCAACAACCCATGTTTACCAGCAAGAGTATTGGTTAAGGTAATGGCACGGAAAGAAGCATCGTGTCTATTGTGAATGCGCCATTTCAATGACAACGCATGAGAGCATTGCAATCTGATGCTCAACGAAATGCTACAAATCTAAGATGTGCAAAGCAGTAACATGAAGTACCGTTATCCTTGTGTAAGTGACTTGACAGAACTGTCTGAACTGTGCTGCCTGTCACAAAGTCAGCTGCAAACTCCATAAATGAACTTTACAGTAAGGGAGTTGTCATGTCGCACAGCATTTTGCAAGCATCAGAAAGAAGGCACAAGAAGCCCACTAGGCATTGTTGGGCCTGCATACTCGAGCAAAATTTCACCTGTAATCTTGTTTAATGTTCTGGTACATATCTTTTGTAGAAAACTGATACTTTATTAAAATTGGTGCAAAATTTTGTTTTATTCTTATCACTGAAACATGTAGTACTTCGTTGACGGCAATGCTATCAAGCCTGCACTTTTGTTTCCGTCTGTTTGTTGAGCCATGGTCACTGGTTGAGCAAAGAGCAACAGACTTCAGCGAGATTTGTCATGCTATTGCCTCAGTCATGTGGTCCTGCCACCAGCGAATGAACGCCTAGTTTCATGCTCAGTATACCTGTATGATGCAGTCTTGGCTGTGTAGGCGTCCCACTGCTGTTCGTGCTGCTAGTGTGAGTGATTGGGCTGTACAGTATTTTTTTTTAATTCGGGACCAAATATCATCTCTCAAATCTTTTTCATGCTGAGACACTTGCACCTTTCGAGCACAGCCTCTGATATTTATAGCTCATCACTTATCACGTCATGCTTGAAATTCTAGAAAACGAAAGGGTAAATATAACTTGACAGTATTCACTTCATAAGTGTTGTATGTGCTGATCTGTTGGTGCATTACGGCAAGTACGTGTATGGGTTGCCATTTCACCGTTCATGTCATGCACGCATACATACTAGCAGTTAAATTTCTTAGAAAGATACTACATAATTTAGACGTCTGTAGCTCTGAGTAATCATCTCCAGCCATCTGTTCATGGCTTATCATATATATAGGCACTCATTTGAGAGGAAGTGTTCTGGCTCTTTTGTTGACTCAGGTTTAAAGATGTCAGTGGGAAATTGGTCGAATGGAATGCTGCTATCTCAAGCGCTCCCATGTGAGTCCCTGCACCCGTGAAATCGGTGACGATGCTTAGTCATCACTCCTGTATGTCATTGCTTGAGTCTTGTGTGCAAGAACTACACGAACAAGGTTTCTTTGACCATGCGTGCAGTCTTAACAACTCTGATCCACCACATTTCATCTGCGGACGGAATTTTGGGGACGATGTGTACCACGCATCTGAAAGAATTGCCTTGTTCGAGGAGTTTCTGTACCAGACCACATCCGACTTCTTTTCAGTGTCCTTGTTCACGTGCTTTTTATGATTGTTGCGCTATCTGCTGATTCGTGCAACTGGAGTCCCGTGTTATGACGATCTTGTTCTATGCCTTTCAAACTCTCGTCCAATTCTTTTCTTGTGTGTTTTCTTCACTTCTCTTCTGTCCTAGGGAGTGGAACTTAGCTCACACATGTTCCTCGACATCACTGCTCACGCACTGAGGGCCCTTGCTTCTGATATGCCTGTCTAATGTGTTCCTTCTGTTTTTCTTTGCATGTCTGTGCTCTCAGACAAAATTTCCCGGGCCTCTTTAACTCTACCACGTATGTCAACCACTGCTGCTGCTCTTTTCTCTCGCATGCATTTCCTTGGACTTGCTTTACGTCATTTTGCATCATTCAGTGTATATCAGTGGTATATCTCTTATTATGCGCAAAAATTTGCCCTCATTATGCTGCTGTAGCTGCAAATGAAGTCATTTTAATGCAGCTTTCACTGCATTGCCAGTTAAACAGTATTCACTTCAGAGAGTTTTATAGGCTGGGAACACAAGAACACACTGAAATTTAGATGCCTAATTGCAAGGAATTGCAAACCTTTCTGAAGCAATGTGTTTTGCTGTAGATTTGAAGTGCTATTTGAGCAGTTGCTTATTTTTTTTTCCTTGGTTTATTACTAAAAACATTCTCTGATTATCTTGCACTGAAGGAAGTAGTTGTGGTTTGCCTAGACTAACGTTTCGTTAAGTAATAGACAAATTGATGTACGCACTTATATGTTCAGTCAAGAGTGAAAAATACAAGTTCTGTAATCTGGGTCCTGCTACACTTATGCAATTATTTGATCAAATATTAATCTATTTGGCAATTGTCCTAAAGGGGACTACAGTATTGGAAGTTTTCGAAGTTTTTGAAAATAATGAGAATTTTTGTGCGTCGTGATTCCCGACCATGGCAGCAGCCTCCATGGAGACGAAATGAAAAGAATGTGTGTGTAGTTAGGATTAGCTGCACATTTAGAAGCCATAGGTAGTCGAAATCAATTAGGGGTCCCTTACTATGGTAGGCCTCATAATCCTGTCGTTTTGACACATTAAACGACAGAATTTAATTAAATAACTTAATTTCATAGCTAAAAGAAGCCCAAGACAAATTCAGTTGATAAACTATAAGGAGCCTGTCTTGCATGTTAACAACGAAACAAAGCTAGATTTAAGAAATACATGTTCATTTGTGGGCATCACGTGATGAGCAAATGCTACACATATCCAGGGCCTTAACCATTATCAAACTTAAAGCATACTGAACTGCAATACTGAACGAAGCTAACTGTTCAAGTTGCTGGTATTATAAACAGTTTTGAACACTTGTATTTTGCCATGAGAATATCTAATTAAGAGCACATGGAAAGGTAGCAACTGCTTCATCTCGGAAAGCAGTTATTCTTAAAGAAAAGGAGCCTGTTTAGATTCGTCAGGCTTTTAAAGGTTTAGTTCAAATTTTCCAGCTATTGAAACTGTTTCGTTCTAAATTATTTGAAACTGCTACCATTTGTCTTGAATCAATAGCTAATGTATTTGTCCAAGCCAAGGCTGTGCCTTTTTTGAAGAGTGCCATTGCTTGTGCAGGACGAACTAGAAAAAAAAAAACCCGAAAAGATCCACACATTAGAAACCAGGTTCACAGAAGTTTGCCTTTTTTTCATGTTAGGAGCTGAAGTACAAGTTCAGCTGCATGAGTCACACGAGATTCATTTCTTTTTTTATGTAACAAACCATCTCACGTGTAGTTGCCTAATGAGTACAGGCGAACTCCGCTACAACGAACTCCGCTTCAACGAAATTTCCGGTACAACGAAAAATTCTCGGTTCCCCGTCAACAGTCCATAGGAGTCAATGCATAAATATGCTCGCCACAACGAACACTTTTTCTGCTGCCGTTCCGCTTCAACGAAATTTGACGATGCCATTCGGGGCTCAAAAATTTAATTTACCGTGCAATAAACACAATCTCGGACATTTTGATGCATTTTAGAACATAAAAATACGAATTCAAAGTCCGAATCGCGTGTTGGAAGCACCAGAAACCGCCGCTGTTGACTGAGCATGGGGGCCGCCATTGCTTGATAGCGACGGCGATCAGACTGCCCTGCTTTCGCAACTGGCTTGAGTTGCTTCTGAGTGCAATCGCGAAATGATAGCTTTTCCGATGCCTTTCCAATACTTTTCGTGCTTTTCGCGCTTCGCTAGTGGTCAGAGCGACGGTACATCCGCCACATCTGTGTTATCAACGCGAGCAGCCCTGGGGTGCAGTCGCGGAATGGTGCCTTTTCCAATGCCAATGCTTTTCGTGCTTTTCGCGCTTGGCCAGTGCGACCGGTGGTCGGAGCAACAATTCGTCCGCGTTATCAACGGGATCAGCCAGCCGCGAGTGGTGGATAAGAATAGCATAGAATAAGGCGTAAGTCATCGCTCCGCGATAGCACGCCCGCATGTCGCCGTTGTCGGCGAATAGCTAGTGTTAGCGTGTTGGTGCAACTGTGCAATTCATGTTGCGCGCCCGTGCTTGTTTGATTCGTTCACGGAAGCCGTTGTTTCTGCGTGCATTTCAACGTGGCGTCGCTATGCATATATGAGAATCGCGTCGTAACGCTGCTGGGGACGCAAAGGAAGCAGCAGACACTTTTTGAATATTGGAAATAAGTTTCACTGTTCTACTAGCTCAGGTCAGCCATATTTTTTTCGATTTCACCACAACGAAATGTTCGCTTCGACGAACATTTTTCCGAGCACCGTCAATTTCGTTGTAGCGGGGTTTGACTGTATAAGCTTTTCCTATGTGAAAGTAGTGTAGATTACATTAGCTTTAACCAAATGTTGAGGTTGCTGTTAGGACACCAGGGTGTCAGATGCTCGACTGTGTGGTTAAGGTTTCAGTTTCAACCTTGTTTCCAACACTCTTCTCTTGTCGAACTACTTGTATTATACATGAACTTCCCTAAACGATGTATCTCTCACTGATAAACTTTTACTTCCCACTCATAATGCATGTACCACTTAGACATGCGAGGTTAGCTTTTGAGTGTGTACTCCTTATTCGTATATCTAATTTTCCACCTCTTTTCCTAAAAGGCATGCTACAAAATGATTTTTTAACACCCCGCATGTAGTGAAGGGTACTTTGTGAGTTGGAATAATGAAGCATGCCTCTGTGCACATGCGTAGCAGACTTCAAACAACTTACAAATGTGTGATGTAAACGCTTCTCTTTCTATCCCTTTAACTCCATGGCCATGCAGTTACCAGAAGACCAGCGCTACTATCAAGACGGCCGGGGAGAAGACCACCACAGCTCTTGGAAGCCTCAGTGCCAGTGTCTCCAAGAAGCTGGGGGAGATGAAGTAATGCACCGTCCCCTATTTTAAAATTCACTTTTGTTTTTCTCTTCTCTTATATCCACTACCAAAACGTAGCAAAAACAACTTCAGTAAAATATCATGGTACATTCAGCTGGCCCCTACCATGCTCTGACTCGGATTGCAACAGTGTGGAGCCCGCTCTTGATCAGAGGAAGTGAGTGTTACCGAACTGGGCGCGTAGTCACTGGCTAGAGCAATCGGATGCCGGAAAAGAAATCACATCGGCACATTTCTCGCAAACGAACGTGATGGACGTTCCAAGGCCGTTACTGTGACCGCAGACGCTAGACGTCGTTCCCATCCCCAGGTCAAAGGTGCTCAGAGCTGGAGCATGTTGCTCGGAAAGAACCAGCCAAATGTGTTCAGAGTGCACGATTTCGACCAGCCGAATGTAATGTGTGCCGCCAGAGCACCCTGGAGCACTTGGAAGTGACCTGCCGAATGTACCATCCGTGAATGCAGATCACATAAACTGGAACCACCACATTAAAGTTCATTGGTCATGTTGGTTGAGCGTAATGCGAATGACAATTGACATTAGTCGGAACTACAAACAAGGTTGCGATGCTCCAACAAGCGGAATTGGCATTGCAGTCTCTAAAGAAATTTGTATTTGAAAGAACCGTGATATGAAAGTCTTTTGAAGATCCTGTCCTTTGTAGAGAAGACCATCCTTAAAAGCAGTGGCAGGGACTCAAGCATGCAAGAATTGATAATTTTTTAATGCATAACATGTAGTAGTTAATTCAAGAATAAACTTTTGCATGCTTTGCTAAATAACGTGCCTTGTCATTTTCTCTGCATTTTATAAGAGTGACCTGCTAGATCGATTTGATTGGGTGACATTAAAGGGGTCATGAAGCACACCTTGGGCTTGTTGAAAAAACACATCCTGCGGAAAGCTGACACTGCTATGAACTGCTCAGCCAAATATTGCAGTCGTGCGCGCCGTGTAAAGGCTACAAGCGGAGCGCGAAGTTGCTGTTTTCTCAGGCGCCCTCTTTTCAAACAGAGGCCGGTTCTCACTCTCGTCAGTGGGTGGGGCGTCTGCCGGTTGACGTCGCGTATCTGCTTCACCTCGTCGCAAAAGACATAGCATCCTCACTGGCCGATAACCGACATAAATCGAGAGCGGCGTTCGGATCAGATGCACTTCTTGCCACGGTGTGCCGCCACTTGCCGGCGCCGCACTCCTCAGTCTGTGAACTTTACACGGTAGCCGCACTCGCACATGCGAATCACAGCGGAAGAGCGATCGCGTTTCACGACGCGCGCTGACGTAAGTTCTTTCCCCCGTGCCATCCCTCCCTGTGTAGCTTCCAGTGCACTTGTTGGCGCGAGAAAAGAGAGAAAGCGCTGAGAGCGTGCGCCAAACCCTCGTAACTCCGTTCCTTCTTGACGGATTCGTGAAATTTTTGCGGCAATCGATTCGGGAGGCAGTGAACTTCGATACTGAGGTCATTAGATCACGACTTGGAAAAGTGGTTCATAACCTCTTTAAATCCATCATAAGGAGGTGTGTGGCATGTAGTGCTGCTCCCGTGCACATCTTCCTGAATTACTGGAGCTCATGTTAGCAAAGAAAATTTCTCCAGTCTCTTGAGATTTCATTCGAGCAAACTTTAATCATTTCTGCTATCTGCAGTGATAGGCAGGAGACAAGGGATGTGTAAAATTTCATAAGTAGGCTTTCTTACATCTAGGTCTACACACATACGGTTGCCCTGCATAAAATGGCTGCCCGTAAACTCGAACTTCATGTATGCTTTCCAGTGCATACAAGCTCACTTCTGTATTCCTGTGCACGCTTGCTTGACAGCTTTGGTGTGTAGGAGCGAGTGCTCACAAAGTCCCGTGACTGACAGATTTATCGAAGGAAGTAGCTGTCTTGAGTGCCGTGACAGCTATGCAGCTATGGCATGTTGGAGATTGACTTTCATCCTCACTTGCTGAAACTTGTCATGTGAGAAAGCACTTCTTCTTTTAATTCTTTTCCTCTGGCAAATTTTACAACTACAACAAGAAAACATATATTTTTAGTGCCTCTCAAGAGCATTTCCAGATGCCCTTTAGCACGGTAAAAGGCAGTGTCTGCTGCAATATGTAGCCAGGAGCGAGTGCTTGCTGACATATATCTGTTTATTTAATTATTTATGTGCCTACAGTGCTTTTACAGCATTATTTTATGGAAGTAATAACTAATTAAGACATTTTTGCATAGTGTAAGTGCTACATTATCATAGACAGATTTTGCAGTTTTTGTCCATTTTGGAAATTTAGGATAATGAAACACGACAGACACATTTTCAAAGTCATCTACTAGTACTTCGTAAATGCTAACCACCATTCTTCACAAAATAGCTGTGGCTAGTACATAGGGTGTGAAGAAGCGAGCTTGCGCAATCTGGCAAGCGTACACGGAGTTTTGCATTTACACCTCACCACTGTTGAACCAGAGGTTGCTATGCAAATAGACAGTAAGAAGTGTAGCAGGGATATTAGCACTATCTGCCGCATTCTAACGTCTCAACTTCGAGCCTAAGATCCAGCATCCTTGTGTGGGCATGAAAAGTATTGCTGCAAAGCTCGCTTGTGAAATTTTACACATCTCTGAACTACTTCCGTTTCATAGACCGCAAATGACTGGCGCTTTCACTGTGGACAAGGCAAACTTAAAACTGCATTTTCTTGATCATATCATTGCCTCTGGAAAAGTAAACAATGCATACACGAAGCCGAGCAGTAGCATCTGCTTTCTGCAGACTTATTCAGTGAAAATGCATTGAGTTACATTGTTTGGGCAGAGGTAAAAACCTGCTCAAGGTAACTTAAAACAGGAAGGCTTCAACTTCATAAAATACCTTAGTTAAAGGTGGTCCTCACCTGAATTCTTCATTCACTCCAACTTAGAAATGGCATTCTCTACGGCATTAAATGCCATCATTAAATGCGACCATCACGTGCTTTGCATTGTGTAAACTGTTGCTCACTGCATTTTTACCACTGCTACGTCTGCTGGTTTGTCTACTCTATGGCACATTCAACTTTTTTCGAAACATTGTTGCACTCCTATGAGTGCTCGAAACAAGGAACATCATTCAAGGCATGCATAGTAAAAGAGCTAGCCACATCCAGTACATTAACTACTACGACACTTTGATTTCATTAGCTGCATTGCCCTGTGGAGCCCTTTCAAGGTTGGAGCCAGAGAAAGCATGGCCAAACCTAACGTTCAGCTCACAGCGGAACAGCGCAAAAAGGGGCAAAACGCCAAAGATGACAAAGAGACACACCCTTGCTCATCATTTGTGTTTTAGTTTTTTTTTTTTGCACTTTTCTGCAATTAATGTATGCACCCCTAGATACCATGTTAGAAGTGAATTTAATGGCACCAAAGTGCGAGGAAATAACCGGCCATTTAAACTGCAAGGGAGCTGAGATTAGGTAGTAATTTCAGAGGCATACAGTGGATTTAGTTGGTGCAACAACCATGGGGTAAGTGGTAAGATGCCCCAGTTGAGCTTCCTCATTTAGGGGGCATAGGTCACAGCACAAACTCTGCAGAAAGTGTTCATGATCCGAATTTTCTGGGAAGCTTTTTTATGGCATTGGACTTAAAAGGACACTAAAGAGCAAAACGATTTTTCTCGCATTAGTAAAGTAGTCTTCCACGATACCAAAAACACCACGCTTGCTGCGAGATTAATAAGCGAGAAAACGCGCAAAAAGAAAATACAGGTGGCGACGCCACCTTGGAATTCCCGCACCATTTACCGTGACGTCACATATTTTTGACGGCGCCTGCTTGGGCCTACGTAGTTCATAATCGGTTAAATCAAAGTACATTGTCCTCTGAGGGGGCCAGAGACTTGACATAACGAGTTTGTGGAAATTTCGTCGAGCCAGTGGCACCAAAATACGTTAAATGCTCTTTGAAATCCTTTACGTCACGAATCACAAAGTTCGGCGCGAGATTTAAAAATGAAACTTTGAACTTGGTTTTCTCCTCTAATAATAAACCTATGGTGGTGGTGAACTAAACTACACAAGAGTTCTCCGAGCACACTTTATCAATCTAAACCAATTCATTGTTTCTCTTTGGTGTCCCTTTAAGATTGTCTGATAGTGACAAAGGCAGTGCGACATTAGAAGGGAAGCGCGTGCTAATTTGATGTAGCAAACATTTGTTGGCTGATTCAGTGTTCTTCTACTGTATATTTCAGAAACTCCACTGCTTTCAAGTCAGTTGAGGAGAAAGTTGGTTCGGTCTACACCAATGTGAAGGTACGTAGTGAGCGAGAGAGACACTGAACGTTGCATCCGCGCTATTTTTATGCTGACAGAATCCTCGTGTTGATTTTTGGAGAGAAATCTTTTTTTGCCGGCTCTGCTTATTTGTGCCTTGCCCCTTTTCGTAATGTTAGGTGTAATACCACAATGTCACTTGTATGCTTTCTTTTGTTGCAGGAGTCGATCTCTTGAGCCAAAGCGTAGCTTGTTTTCGTAGGAACCTCGGGCACCAGCAACCCCTTCTCGAAGTCTAGATGACTGGCCGTTTAGTAGCTTACATATATAAAAGCCTCCTTTGCCTCGCTGGCTGTCTCGTTCCTCAAATTTTTTTTTGCCCTCTTTCCTTTTTTTGTCTCTGCTTAATGCAGCTTGTAAATTTGTGTGGCTGCGCTTAGTCCTCCCTGAGTTCCTACACACTTGCAGGCATTGAGAGTGACATGTTTGTTGCAAACTTCCCCGCATGGCAAAGCTGTGAAGGCCCGTGCATTTTACCAAGCCACTTTGGTGATATACGTTTTTTTTTTTTCTTGTGCTTGGTGCTGCTTGTCTCCCTGTCTACATTTATTTTTTCTCTAACCTTGTTTTTTAATAAAGCCATGACCTGTCTTTTTTTGCTTCTTGTTTTGTGTTCGGGTGTCCATGTTGTCTTTGCATGTCATCCAGTTTTAGTTGTTGCATTTGACACTGACTATTGCTAGAGGGCAGTCCAGTGCTCACCCATGAAATGTTAACATCAAATTACTAATGAAACACCTCATGGACCCGTTTTGGCTCACACAGTTAATATAATAGCACTAAGGATACTACTTGGCCTTGCCATATGCTTTCAGGATCACACTATAGTACGGCTGCTTTTATTACTCCTTGAAGTTTTGCTTCCATGCTTGCTTGCCTTGGAACACAACTCATTGGTAACCTAGTACAGTTGAACCCCTTTATAAGAGAGACTGATGTAAGAGACAATTGGCTATAAGAGACACCAGTGTGCCTACATCAAAGTAGGGGTTAATGAGAAAATGAGCATATGGTACCCTGCTTATAAGAGGCACCTCACACAAAAGACGAGAACTGTTCCCCGTGCATGTCTCTTATAAAAGGGTTAAACTGTAGTATGTACAGTCGGCATAGCTCTGGCAACTGCGTGGCCAGAGCCATGCTCTCAACAGCAAACGGCTTGTCACAAGACGGCGCAGACAGCAATTTCGGCACACGCTTGCGTGGCCCGTACTATTTTGTGGCCGATTGTACATCCTGAAGCTTTGAACAAAAGGGATAGATAGATGCTGTTTAGCACTTGTGCATAACTAAATTTAGATCATTGGATCAGCTACGTTGACTGTGGTCTCTAACAAGCTGTAAAAGCGAATCTCAATGTGGACCTCTTGTGGTGCAGGTCGTCGGAGCTGACTTACAGTTTGGTGACCGAATTTAGTTCCGGTACAATCTCATGTATTCAGTGAACGAAACCTAAGTGGACAGAATTTCAGGTGTCCCTTTGGCTTGAATGGAATCAAATGCGCATCCACTTAGTACTAAATCTTTCCCTGACCAAAAAAAGGGTTCAACATAAAGTTATTGCACAACAAAAGAATTTAATAGCCATCATTCGTTCTTAGTTCAGAAGCCAAATTGATGGCTCAAGCAGACATTGATGCCAGATAAACCTCTAGCATTTTCTGGATTTACATATCTAAATGCACACATATGTAGACAAGGGCTTCGTCAAAGGCCTTTGCATAATCTGTCATTTGTAATTCCATTAACTTACCTGGCCACCGTGTTTCCTTTAGACTTTGTGTTCATTATGCTGAATTACTTTTATACTACTTAGCTCACCACTGTGCTAGTGGCTGTGGTTATGCAATTCTGAGTGAGGCCTAAGAACTTCCAGATGCATTGCAACACAGGGACCACAAATTTACGACAAGGTCTTGCTACCTAAGCGTTTATTCTTCACAAGTTGGTTTTAGTGAAAGCTGCTCCAAACTTGACAAATGCTGATGAGATGCGGCTATTGCAGTACTGACAAGGGCAGCATGTCATGAATGCGCTGCAATTCCTACACTCATTTCCATGCAGCATATGGAATGGCATCGCCTGTGTTTCAGGTGCACTTCTTTTCTCTGGCAGCTGTGCAGAAGACTTTTCTTTTTTAATCATACACAGGACACAGATTTAGAAAGTGGTCAGCAAAGTAGTGGGAGTAACAGTATTTGCTATCTTTCTACACATTGTACCTTTCTCCTGATTACCGCAACCTTCCTACAAAGGCAGTGTCTGTGTACAGGCATGGTGTCTGATATGTAATACAAAGATAAAAATCCTGTGATGAGTTACGCAAGAGTGAAGTGCTAGCATGTATGGTTTACACGTTGCCTGCACCTTAAACCCTGTATTGATCTTGTTAGATTAGCCTTCCAGATGTATTACAATGTTTTTGTTTGACGATAAGGTATCACTTTAAGAGGCAATCGTCACTGAAGGTCGTGTAGAACGATTTTGTGATTAAGATTGCCGGCTGTGAACGAGTGTACGTAGCTGCACTGGCATTCTCGTAGGCCATGCTATACTGGGCTGAGTGGAAATGATAAAGCACACCCGCAAACACTCTGAACAGATGGGGAGTTTTTCTCAGAAGCACACATTGAACTTGCCATATTTGACACCAGCTTCTTCTTTATGAAGGCATTGTTCTGTGTAACGAGTGGTACTTTGGGCACAATTTCTTGGAAAATTTACTGGGTGAAGCTCTTCAAGAGCTGATACATATAGCACTTCAGCCACCATGTGAATGACGGGTAGCGCATGGATTTGTCTGAACTCAATCCCTTTGGCTACATATGGCTTTGTCACTTTGCGATTCGATCACTCGCAGCGGAATATTGCGTTGTAAGCGCTGCACATTGGAATGGCTTTGGATGTGCTCAGTAGGTACTAAGACCTCCATCTACTTAGAGGAGGTGTTATTGGGAAACTTATAAAAGATGAAGCCGAACAAATGCAAGTATAGTATCTGAACTAACACGCAGACCTGACATACCCACTAACTGCTCACTGTTCCTGTGGTAGCTGAACATTTGCAGTGCCATAGATCTCGTAATTCTTGCAGGGAACTGACTTTTGGAATTTTGGAACACCCATCACTTTTGACAACTAGTACTAGTTATCCTGTTGTGGCCCTTGAATAAATCGCTAAACACACCAACGGTTGCAGAAAAGCGTAAAATTGGGAGCAATTTTAGGATATAGTCTGCTCGTGATTTGAGTGTTCAGTCCAGTTTTAACACAAGCAGTGCAGCACTTCATAGCCAAAGCTGCTTGCGAAATTTACCTTTGAATATGATGCATTCAGAAATGCCCAATAGGACTGGTCTTTTCTTAAACTTGCTTTGCACCTCCCCTCTCTGCTCTTCTCTCCTCCTTTCCCCTACCTCGAACAACCCGCTGTCCATTTCCAGTCCAAGGTGTCGTCACGAAGCAGCAGCGTCAACAGCTTTGAGGACGCACTCAACAGCCATCCAAGCAATACTTCCGTGTCGGCAACGCCCACGACGACTCCCATTACCGAGGAAAAGAAGCCACTTTCCTAAGAGTGGCTGGGTAATAACCATTCTGGACAGACTTTGGCGTTCCCCGTATTTTTTTTTTACCACTTACAAAAAAAAAATCTCTTTCCAACGTGAACCTCTCTGCTTGCAGTCCCTATCCCTTGGTCCAGTGAGACAAGTGTATTAAAACAAAACTGGCTTTGAGAAAGCATCCATGCCCTATCGAATGCTTACAGAAGCGGTTGTAAGTGGCAGAGGTGCAGCTCTTGGTGCACAAACGGTCATTCTTGTTGCACATTCTTAATGGCAGCGGCAAATAGCAGCTTTGCGTCCGGAGAACAACATGTGTGCCTGCTTGTTTTGTCGGACGAAGCTTGTCAAGCAGTAAAATGGCAAGATATCCTGTGACACGCGTTTAGGCATTGCCGCATGTTGTGGAATAAACTGGCACCACATGCATGCGAGCTTGTTGGTTGGGGGGGGGGGGGGGGAGGGGGGTAGCCCAGTGTCCTTTTGCTTGTCCTGAAATCTATATATATTTTTATGTGCACAGAGTGATTGATTGAAGAAAGAGTGGGTAGCAGGCAAAAGATTAAAAAAAAAAACACTAGACATTGAGACTGTGTACGATTTTTGTCTCCTTGTTTGCACGTGTACGTATTCTTTTTTCATTTTACACGTAGTAGTATACCTGTGATTGACGACGTGCGCACTAGCCATGTTTGTGGTATTTTCCGTGTGTGTGATGCACCAATCTTGGCGCATTGTTGACAGGCGTTTTACCATTCCCGGTTATACGATAGCTGCACTTGAGTTGCTCTGAGCCGGTGCAGAGATGCTAACAAGGAGTTCCTGGTGTTATAGTATTGAACTCCCTTTGAGCAAAGAACTGCAGTTTAATTAAGGCCAACTATGATGAAGTGTGTTCTACATAAAAGAGCCCAGTTTCGGATAGCGTGTAAATGAAGCAGCTTCAATGTAAGCTTTTGTTTGAAATAGGAAGGGATACGTAGTGGAAAGCTGGCAGAAATAGACGTTTTGAATACTGCGAACTGAAATATGCCACCATTAAATGCTCGTTGCAAGCGATGCATGTTGTAGAACATTGTGTACTAATGCACTTCAGTATTGGCTCAGCTCTGTAATCTTTAGTGCAAGTTCACGCAGTTAAATCATATACATATTTTACTAACATTACCCAAAGGCTTGCTCGAAAACGTAGTTGTAGCAGCCTTTATGATCTGGAAGTTCTTTCGTTGCCTATTCACGTTACAAGGTTTCATACAGCAGTCATATTTGCAACTTTTTAAATCTACAACTCCTTGAAGAATTTTCCAAGCAGTGAGCGACTGACAGGACTTGGTGTAGAAATGCTTCAAAACTGAGAAATGTTTAGATAGCAGCATAGATTATTGATCTGCTTTTCCCAAATTTGTTCTGCGAAAAGCTTTGGGAACATGAAAATAGTTAAGTTGTACTCGCTGCTGTGTAGCAAATTCACAATGACCAGTTTCAGTTGGAGAAAACTGATAGAGCACAATGCAGAAGTGGTGAGAGACAGCATGTGTGGAAGAATATGACAAGATGATGCTTGGCCTTTTTAACCTGTGCTTCCTGCAAAACATTTTTGCAGCTGACTTGTTTTCAACAATGAGATTGATTACTGTTAATTTAGGGCACAGGACATTTAATTGCAAAATAACACCGGGAACTTCTGGGTAGCAACTCTGAAGACAGCAGTGGTCTTGATTCTCAATAGACTAGTGGAGCGTAGATGTGTACACAATAGATGGAGGACTTTATATATTGAAAACCTCCTGCACGGCAATCATTGTGACCCTGAAAGATTCATCCGATTCGTGCAACACTCCTGAAACTTTTATTGATGGAGTTTCTCTTATGCCGCAGTTGCAATTCACGTCGAAGAATATGGTACACACTATTTTGCCGGTTGCTTCATTTTCCTTATTTGCAACTGATGAAAGTTTGGCGATACATACTCTAATTATTTCTTATTAGTTATATTTTGGGTACTCCTTACAGCCTCCGTATTCGAAGTTTCTTTTTTTAATCCACGTGGCTGACTTTTGAAATATTATGTGTTAATGCCTGTGTCCTGTACTGTATAGGTTTTGTGAATCTGTCTCGTTAGAAATGCAAGCTGTAAATGAAGCTATGTTCCTGTGAAGGGTTTTTTGTCGCTGCATACTTTCTTAATAGGACGGGTCGGAAATAATGACAGAGCGGGGGTGAGGAGTGCACGTGTGGACTGTGGAACGACTTGTCTGGTGCTTTTAGGCAGGCTGTCCAGTGTATCATAAAACGAAAAGGTGAAGTGTCAGCATTAGTAACTTTTGTTTGGATTTTTGTTTGGAATGCTTGTCAGAAAAAAATGATAATAAAGTCTCCTTGGTGTATCCTTATAGATGTGGCTACTTGTATGTTGAACCCTAATGGCATTTTCATTGCTCCTATACATGTGTGTGTCATGCATTTAATTGGGAGCCTTATTGCAAACTCCAAGATCTGCCAGACAGAATCTTGAAGCTGCGATCAAACATACGGTGCATAGCCGCAAAACTTCTTTGAAAACCTGCTCAAGAATCCTCTTTTGACTAAATTTGCGAGGCAGTGGTTGTAATAGTTTACGAGAAACTGCTGTCAGCTGCTGCTGTGAATCTTGGCCCTTTTTTTTTGTTTCATTGACCACGCATAGTAGTTTGTAGTTCACAGTCATAGCTTGTAAGCTGAAGAAAACCTAGTAACTCTGGGGAAAGCCTTTGCAGGTTTCGCAAAGCACACTGATAATGCAAGCAGTATCAACACCACCTCGTTACCCTGCTCGTCTGAAGGAAATTGTGTTCACAGAGTAAAACACGTCTAGCACATAACCTTTAAGGATGCGTATAGTGGCTCTCGGTAAAGGACTTTCATGCTCCGTATGAAGTTCGCCTGACTGCTTTGTCACGCACTTTCATCTGTAGTTCGTGCAGACCACGATAGTACACTGCTCAACATGTATGGCGGTGTAAACCTACATTTGCTTAACTACTGAACATGTTACACCTGCCATGGTCGCCTAGTGGCTGTGGTGTTGTGCTGCTAAACTCAAGGATGCAGGTTCCCAACCATTAAAGGGGCCCTGCAACACTTTTCCAAGTAATCATCGAATGGCTCTATTAGAAGAGTTTATTGCATCACGAATCGACTGCCGCAAAGATTTTTAGAATCCATCAAGTAAGAGTGGAGCTACATGGATTTCTTGCATGCTTATAGCAGTTTCTCTCCTTTAGGGTGTTGAAAGCTACGCAGGAGGGGGACGACTGGTGGCAAGAAGCTACGTCCACTCGTCGGCTCACGTCATGACCTAGAGCACTTTTTCTTTATCTTCGAATGCACAACTGACCTTAAATGTGAATGCGCATGCGCAGGCACATAGCGGCATTTTGTGGTGGCTGTGGTAACAGCAGCTCACAGTGCTCAGATCAGCCAGTGGCGGTGGAGTTTGTGTTTATAACGCGGTCATTTTGGGATATGGCATCATTTGTGGAAAGAAGAGCGAGCAATTGCTAGCTGACTTCGAAAAATTTACAGTTAATTCTCAAGTCGGCTAGAAATCGTTCCCTCTTCTTTCAACAAATGATGCCATATACCCAAGTTCACGGCCATTGACTGAACTGAGCATCATGAGCTACCGTGGCCGCCTGCGAGAGGCTGCCACGTGCCTGCGCACACGCTTGCAACCACATTGAAAGCAGCGTGTTCGAAGGAAAAAAGAAAAAGCGCTCAAGGTCATGACGTGCACATGACATAACTTCTTTCCCCCATGCCATCCCTCCCTGCTCAGCTTCCAGCGTGTTCGTCGAGATGAGAGAAGAGAGCAAGCAATTACAGCGTGCGACAAATTTCTGCAACTCTGCTCAGTACCTGACGAATTCTAAAAATTTTCGTGGTGGTCGATTCGTCGGGCAATGAAGCCATTCAATGGTTACTTGGAAAAGTATTGCAGGGCTGCTTTTAAATGGGGGGTTAAATGTGCAAGCATTTGTGTGCTTAAACGTAGGTGCACATTACGAAAACCCCAGGTGGTCAAAATGAATCTGGAGCGTCCTGCTACGGCATGCCTCATAGTCGTAGTTTTGCTATTTGAAACCCCCAGAATTCAATTGTTTAATATCTGGCTCACGCTTCTGCACTTGATGGCCTTCATTCTACACAGTTCCTTAGCACTTTTGATGCGAGCTACCAAAGAGCCTCTGCATTTAGGCGTTGATAGATTACCGAGAAGCTTATACAACAGTTCTTACGTTATTTTTCTTATCTCATGTTCCAGTAACTTCTGTTCCCAAGTTTACATTAAAGTTACATATCTGGCATGGGAATGGCATGTAAAACTTTGATGAAATACACATGTTCTTTTGGTTAAGGTGGCACACTGTGGAAGCAAATATGGCGCTATGAAAACTAAACTTTCACCTATGTTTGTTGGGGAGTGGCTCTGCTTTTTAGTGGATGGAATGTATATGCGACAGACTTGTACACATTACAGAAGAAAAGTAATTGATTACAATTACTTCAGTCAAAAATTTAAATCGGTGCTGTTTCCAGTAACTCTTCACAAAAGTTAAGCGATGAATTACTGAGAATTATTTTAACAGTAAAGCTGGAGGCAAAACATATGACTGGAGAAAACTATCATCATCATAAATGGATATGTGCCACAGAAATTAGGTGAATACCCCTACTCACCACTGGTCTAAAAATGAAGGCAGCAGTAAGCCCAAGAAATTGCTTCGCATCGACAGCAAGCCGAAGACCCCGAGTACGTAAGAGAGAATACTAGGGAATGGGAAAGGCAACTGCGGCTGTGAGAAGACCTTGAAATGATGGCAAGTTCGTACACTAACGACGACGTGCCCATAGATCTACGAGAGGTGCGAAACACGCTGGTTTCAGTGAGAGTTTCCTGTCTCCGAGTTTGGACATCCGTGTTGTGTCTGTGACTGCCTGTGGTTTAACTCTAACCTTTCTGCAATGAGAATCAACCTAGCATCACCTAGCTAAAGCCTAGCAACCTAGAAGCAACCAGATTAGTGTTCAGAACCGCCCATTTTCACTGTTTCAAGCCTTGTGCAACTTAGTGCAAGCTTCTCTTTTTACATTTTCATCCTAGTTTTATGTGCCAGGCATTTATTTGCCCACTCGCACATAAGAAGCCATTTATGACATGATCTTTTCTCCAACCGAACAGCTCACCCTTATAAAAATCCTGAAATTTGTCAGTGCTACATATCGTACCACGGGCCTCATGCCAAAGAGCAGTCTCTTAATTATTACGCTACTTGTGCGGGTGTAAGGTGTGCGTGAACCTCAACCATATGCACGAGGCACTCGTAAAATAAAAAGATGCAAAAGTGCACTTGCACTTACGTGGCACCTCACATACGTTTCTTGTATAATGTACTGGCGCATTCACATAGTGTGGGAGGTTGCATGTATGTAATCTGCTCTGTGTCTCTCTGTAATGCAAGTTCCAGGGCCCAGATGGTGAAATTGTAGGACAACGTTTTTTAGCTGTCAAATGAAAAGTGAAGCTATAGTCGAATTCCGGATGTGGTGCTGATAATACATGCTGAGCGTCCTGGCCTCCAGATGAGGAAACAAGCACAAAGCTCCCAGGTTTACCTGTCAAAACATTCGCATCCGTTGAGCTGCCGTGTTTTGTGACCATTGTTTGTGCCGAACACAAATGCTAAGAGTCTCGTGTCTTGTAACAAGCTTGTTTTAGTGGGGGCTATTGAGAGAGACTGGTGCGTCAAATGGGGTTGGGTGTTGTGTAGTAAAGGAGGAACAAAAAAATGAAAAAAAAAGAGAACATGAAAAGGGTGGGAGATACCCAAGGTGCGTACCAGTTTTTGTCAGGTTTACAGGAGAGAGGGGTAGGCAAAAGTAATAGAAATACAGTGACAAAGAGTAAAAAAAAGGTAATGACAAGAATACCAAGAAAACCTGATTACAGGTAATCAATCACGTACAGGTCTGATATGTAATGCGGCTTTATTGTAAATGACCTATAGATAACTGCTTGCAAACATTCCAAAACTGGCTATTTCTTTGTGTAGCAGCACACAGCCATGTCCAGTGCATCCCAGGCTTTCGTCGGAGCAGCACATTCCTAGGTGCCATGGCGGCCTGCATCTGCAAATTATCACATGGTCTAATTTGAGGGTTCACCATTGCAGCGGGGTTAATGGTTCATAATAATGCAATGTAGCATGACTGGATGGGCACAGACAAATTTACGCACACGCAGCACTACCTTCAACTATATTCGCTTTTGCATGCATACAGTATAAATTACCAGGCGATTGAAAGCAAAACCAAGAATGCCAACATTTAAGGACACATATCAAGAAGACGTCTCCAACAGCATGATCACAACCTGCTATGTAAAGGGTTATAGTGAAAATTCGAGAAGCCGCATTTATTTTTACAATAACACCAATGAAGACATTGCTCACACACTTTCATTTTCTCAGTTTCACAATGTTCAAGAATTCTGCTTTAAGCCAGATTCAAGATAGTTTGAACGATGTACACTCTGGTGCTGTTGGATTGGTTGCCTGCAGACTTCTTTTTTTTACCACTCAGTTATGCATATTGCATGCATGTGAAAATAAAAATTGTAGTCTTGAACAGCTATGTCCCCATCCAGTCGTGCCATCCAACAGCCTGCCAGTGTGCCTTGGCCAGTTGATCCGTTGCCACAGCGACCCTCAGGCCATACAGCTTGTCCCATGATTGGTTCACAGAAGCGGCTCCGAGGTGCTTTTGTATTACAACTTGCCAACAAAGTGCTCGCGGCAACACGGAAAGAAGTCTGACCATACCACAAGGAGCACCCTGTTTGCTCTGTTAGGTAGTTAGCTCTTAATGTGGATCTCTGTGCTGCATTCTGTGGTGTGTGTACCTACCAGTCGCTGAAAAACTTTTTTTTACTTGACAGCTTCTTATAGTTGTAGGTGTGTAGCCTTCAAGAAAAGTTAAAACCTGGTAATGCTACAGCTGAGCATCTGGACAGCCAATGTGGGTATAGTCTGTCAAGATTTATTTGTGTGCTTTTCAAATCGCAGCACACTAAGAGATTCTGCTCCGCATCGCCTAGAAATAACACATCTTCCCTGTAGGCCATGTGTGGACATAAACTTGCAGACATCATCTGAAAGAAGAAAAAAGAAAGCACTACAAGACGGTTCATTCAAGCCAGCCGGAAGTGGTTAATGTGCCAAAGCTTACAGGAAAACGTACCAGGGTCATTCTCCTTGATGACTAGTAAGAAATACAAGCCATGATCGCTCAGTATTTGGGAAACATAGGGAGCCAGCCTGTCCATGACCTCACGACCTTTTATGCCACCAGCCCAGGATCGAGTCAGCAGCTGATCGCCTTGCACCTACGGAAAACAGGGTGCCAAGTTCATTGCATGTCACCAATGCTACTTGGTTTTGGCAATAATGCTATATACTGTGTTGCTGTCTACAGTTTACGCCAGCTGTGACAATAATTGTGACTGGTGGGCTCGAGCATAAATAGTACAGTCGCAACGTGATGTGTATGTACAGTAAGCTTCAAAATTTGTTAAAGATAAAAATAAAAGGAGGCTACTTTCTAATCCACCAAACTGGAGGGGGTGCACTGAAGCTAGCAAAAGAAAAAAAAATAATATGTCAGTTCGAGCGGAAGAAACCTAAGGCAATAATTGTACAGCAAGGTCGTACTAGCAATGACTAATTTGCGGCAGTGCATAAGGTAGGACGTTATGTGGTGAATGAAGTAAATTTGGTGAGTGTCGGTAATCATTCTGCGTTTAAAGTAACAACAAACATCGGATGCTCTTGCTCCGTTGAGTCTATCGCAATAATAAATCTATGTTAACGCACAGCAGCGATACTGGGGAATCCGTGTTAGCTGAATTATGTTAACTTCATAGAAGGAGTTTGATGGGGGGGGGGGGGGGGGGAGAGTAGTTACCTTGTTTCTTCAGCGACTACGTAAACCTGAGCAATAATGATTGCATATGATTTTCTTTTTGTGCAACGACGCTGAACTGGTTACCTCTTCGGACGGCGTTACGACGTACGGCGGATTAAAAATCAGCAGGTCCACTTGGTTGCGAAGGCGGTCTGCAAGGCATCCTACCTGGATGAGCACGGATATGGTCACAGGCGATGTCACAGCTTACTGTCTCGCCCGCATGCTTGACAATAACAGTAGTCACACAAGCGTACGAACTGCTTACGAGATCGTTTACAACGGCGTCGACATCAGCTCCGTTTCTTTCACAGGTCCTTTTGGTCATAGCTGCGGCCTTTTCATTTATGTCAGTTGCTCTGTAAATCGGCATTCAGTAGTTTCAACAAAGAGAACGGGCTGTCACAGACCGAATATCTGCACTTACATGAAGCAACAAGTGCGGCCTAACGCTTTCGCTATGGCTGCAGTAACAATCCCTGAGCCGGAGCCAACTTCGACGCATAATGATGGCCTGAAAACATGAAGAAACCACATTTCGAAACATGCGACGTATGTTTAGTGACCGTTACCTCCTCCTGGTGATTTCTGGAAGCTCCTTTTCAAGAGCATCGATTAAAAGAAAACTGTCTTCGGCAGGCTCATACACGGTGGCTGCTTCGCTTTCGCTGAAAGAACTGACAATCGGCGTTTCCATTAGCGAAATCCACGTGAGACAAGTTTGTTTTCGCCACCATAACCACGTTTTCACGCCCCAATTTGTTTATATCAGAGTACGCGGTACACCTTTGAGATTCGGCTAGATTTGGCGGCGTGCTTGTTTAAAACGCAGTTGACTGAACGTGGTGCTGCGAGCGCCTCTTGCGTGACGTCAGCGGCTCTCGTCGTCTGCTACTTGGCTACGTTGAGGGCGTAGACTGTATCAGTACTCCTTTGTCCTTATTTTTGTTCTTTGTTATTAACTGGTATGAAACCAAGATCTTCGTCACTTGTCGGTATCGGCCTCTCGCTACAAGGGGTAATAAGGGAGAAGAAATAAGATCGGCGGTAAAGAGTGCTCAAACAGTACGATTATAGATACCAAGTCAGTGATTCCAGTATCTTTCACATATCGTCTGAGCATAATTTTTCTCTCTTTGTGACATTCTTGATAACCTACTTCATAGATTCGCTTAATTGGAGGCAAAGTGCAACTTTATTGCGGTCAGAATCGCGGCGGTATTTTTTTCCAGGACGCAATACCAGCGTCATCATTATCACTCGTAGCAGTGAAATGCTACTCATTACCGTGATAAGTGTAGTCTCTAAGCTCATGCCAAGGGCAGAAGATGTGATCCGAGAACAATAAAATGTAGCTTATCGTTGGGAACAGTTGCGCTGTTCGTGCCACTATTGCGCTGATTTGCCGATGCTGCAGGCATCGCCAGGAGCTCAGATCGCGGCTTCGTTGCTCGGGCAACACAAACCGTATTTCTCTTTCTAGCCTCGCCTTCTGTGTTTTGATCATAAGGGATGCGAGAAAAGGCTTTCGCTAGTCGTGGTTTCGACGTTGGATGAACTGCGGGCACAAAAATCTAACTTCGGGCGCACATACATTGAACCTCGAATGTTGCTGCATTAGATGTTTTCTCCGCTCAACAATTTCGTGATTGTCACTTTTGTATCCGGAGCGCCGCTCGTTAAAACATGTCCTGAGATGTTGCTATTGTAGTTACAAGGCATATTAACTGGCGACTCTTGGTGACACATTGAGTGTATGAATGCCTTGGGATGTATTTATTATAAGTTCTTTCAACTAAACTAGACGTCTCCAATTGGTCTGAAGAATACCTTCTAACCATCTCGTGCCGCGTGAACTCGTTATCTCTTGGCTTCCGCTTTGTTTTGCAACAATTTTCGATTCATTGAACTGGCACGTGGCTGGCATATGACATGACCAAAATAAGAAACATTTAGTTTCGTTAACCTTACTTATATGGGAGATTCAGGATTGGTCTCGCTTATGAGCAAAATATTTATTCATTTTGCAGTTCATGCGATTCTCAAACTCTACAGCAGCAGCATGGCTCGAAATAATCGATCTGTTTCATTTTTTTTTTTTTCGCAACGTCCACAACTTCCACTCATACATCACCAGAGGATAATACCATGACGTTGACCAGGTGAATTTATTTTTGACGCTACCATCTTTACACTTTATAATTTTCGAGAGTCTGCCCATTTCCCTTTTTCCTAGTACTATTCTTCGTTTATTGCTCTTGTAGAGCTGCTTCTCTTTGTTTATTCTAGATCTTATCAAAAACGTAACGTTCAACGACATCTATTACGTCGTAATTTATTTGAATAATCTGTTCTTCACCTGTTGTCGTAGCTGTTGTTTGTGTGTTTGGAAAAATGTTTGCTTCTTCGGTTTCATCTCAATTTCAGAATCGGAGTCTTTAAATCATTTAACCTCCCTGCCATTTGTACACATATTGTCTGCACACCGTAAGCTGTTTACCTTTGTATCTTCAATATTCCTGCCTCCAAACAACATTTTCTGAGGAAAAATTTTGTCTATAAACGAAATGTGGCGCTTTGATCGCTGAACTTTTCCATCCGTTATTTCTCCCTATGATAGTCAATCTGATTTCTGCACTGTCCACTTAGAAACCAGTGTTGTACGGAACTGCGTTCCAAGGAACGACGTTCCAGGAACTAGTTCCTTTTATTGCGATAGCAATTATATGGACAGTCTCGGCTGGATTTTGCCGTCGCCGCCGTCATGCACCGTATAAGTGTATATATATATATATATATATATATATATATATATATATATATATATATATATATATATATATATATATATATATATATATATATATATATATATATATATATATTGTAGTGATGAAGAGTGGCACAGAAGCTCAGGAACGAGGGGAAGAAAAGGAGGACGACGAAATAGAACAGCCTGTCGATGCCGTGTCCCCCCATTAAACTTATATTTACACAGAGCTGGTCTTGCGATATCACCCCTTTGCCCATTTTGCGACGAAACAGAAACTATTGAACATTACTTTATATCATGTCGCAACTATTCAATAATTAGGAAAAGACTTTTGATTATTTCGTTTTCGAAGATTGGTTTAAATTTAACTGCAGGAAATGTTCTAAATTTCGGTGCCTCAGTTTTGCGACAGTGCTACAGAGAAGTTTTCAATGCTGTGTGTAATTTCATTCTTGCCACTAAACGTATTCCAACATAATGCCTGCTTTAAAAAATACTAGAAAACAGACTTGTGCAATAGTTATAAAATGTGAGTAAAAGCACGACATACAGTCGAATTTGATCGGGTCTGGTAAACTCAGCTGTCTGGTCGGATCAAAATTTCAGACTTCCGTTATTGTGAAAGAACTTTTCCCCTTCCGTTTTTTTCCTCTCTCACTTTATTGCTCTTTATCTTAGTTATTCTTTTTCTACTTCAATGATAGGGAGGTAAAAATTAATGTAATTATCATTAATAGGTCACAATACGTCTTCTTGGCCAATCCCTCTGAGTGTGTATGTGCCAATATGCATAGGCTACAAACAAACAAACAAAACAAACAAACAAATAAACAAACAAACAAACAAACAAACAAACAAAATGATAGTCAATCTGATTTCTGCACGGCTGAGTCGGTTGGGCTCGGTTGGATGCAGCTACCAGCCCGAGAGCTCTAACGTTCTAACGTTGGTGAAGTCGCTTACGGGGGCTTTATAGGTTCTGCAAACGGCGGTTACTTTATATTTCTTGGGTGGTTATTGCCTGCTTTGAGTTTATCGCGCACTTCATTGTAGCTTCATGTTTTTCTTGATGTCGGTTTTTCTTCATGTCTGCAACAGAGGGCTTGAAAATGCATCTTGGCCACTAAATGCACTTGCGAACAAGGCACTTTACTAAGTTGTGAATACGTATCCTGGACATTATTTCCTACTCACACTGCAATATTGAATCAGCACTCGTTAAGCGCCTGTGCATTGCTCCTTTCGATGGGGTTTCCTGTGTAAGAAACTTATGGAAATTTCTATTGGAATATCTGAAGCGCAGTATTCTGACTGTGCATTTGAAGAGTGACGTGGAAAGTGCCACATGTGTTGCACTTATAATAGACGAGCAAGAAAATTGCAGTTAGACATGTCTGCAGTACGACCGGTGGTCTATAAAAAGTTCGTCTAGAGATTCCTTTTATCTACACATAACCTGCTGCTGACGATGTTAAATTTGTAAAATTTATGTAGCTCGATTTGAGCTTTAAATTGCTCACTTTATTTCGCCTCAGGATTATCCGGCACTGACGGGCACTATAATAATATTATCTGGGGTTTAACGTCCCAAAACCATGATATGATTATGAGGGACGCCCTAGTTGAGGGCTTCGGTAATTTTGACCACCTGGGGTTCTCTAACGTGCACCTAAATCTAAGTACGGGCCTCAAACATTTTCGCCTCCATCGAAAATGCAGCCGCCGCGGCCGGGATTCGATCGCGCGACCTTCGGGTCAGCAGTCGAGTGCCATAACCACTAGACAACCGTGGTGGGGAGACGGGTGCTATATTTGAATAAAAATTCAAATGTAACGTTAATGTAACGACACTTTCCAATTTTCGAAATGTAACTGGAACGAGTTCCTTTCTTATTAGAGGAACGGGAACTCGCTCCAATATTTGGAAGGAACGAGAAACGAGCTTTCGTTCCTGTTTTAGAGGAACGCGTACAACACTGTTAGAAACTCCCAAGTGTATAGGCGGCCTGTGTGCTGCTTGAAGAATATTATAAACACATTTTTGGCCGAGCGAAAGTTGATGACGTAATTGCCAGATTCATTAAGCTCTCCCATTCGAAATTTGCCGGTAATACCTGGCGTTTTCTTTATTACCAACCTCTGGACTGAAGTCGCCTAGGATATATATAGCGCCTACCTTTTCTGTGAATACTCATCTGCGTCATTGTAGAGTAGAGTAGTTTCTGGTAGCTTGTGGCACACACGCACCCTTTGTTGTTTTTGTTATTATTATTATTATTATTATTATATTATTATTATTATTATTATTATTATTATTATTATTATTATTATGTACCCGTTTCATGTACCCGCCTGCTTCTTCCAACACTCTACCGTTCACAGAATACAAAGTCTTTATAATATTAATTTTCTTGATCTTGACGTTTTTCATAGTCCACAATCATTGTTTTTATCCGAGCTTTGCACTGTTTTGACATAGTATGGCACAATGTACAAAGTCTTCCCTTCTCCGTCTTTCCGCATAGTTGTATATGTGCAATCTAATTTTTTATTCCCCTTCAGTATTTCTCATATTGTCTTATTTTACTCCTCCCCTTTTGTGTTCATTTCTCTTTGTCTACGTGTTTTTGCTCTTTTTATTTCTGAAGACTGTCTGTATTGTATTGTTTATTTTTATTGATTTTTTTTTTGCGTGCGCCTGCACAAAGACCTCACGGTTGTTCCTGGGCACGTTAAATAAATGATTGATTGATTGATTATTATTATTATTATTATTATTATTATTATTATTATTATTATTATTATTATTATTATTATTATTATTATTATTATTATTATATTATTATTATTATTATTATTATTATTATTATTATTATTCGCCTATTTACTATCGCTCACACCCACTGTGGAGGATTGGCCAGGAATTTCGTGGTTTTATAAATTGTTATAATTAAGAATAGGGTAGCTTATCGAATACAAACGTTACAAAATTATATAGGAAAGTTTGGTGCTCGTTCAAATGTACATATAAAAAAAGCCCCTTTTTTCACATATTGGTTATAGATAATAAAACAAATAAATACCCTAATTTTTATTTAGTTATTTTTATATACAGAAACATAACACTAACGTTTAGTTAGTTAACCGATTGGTTTCATTAAGATAATTCCGCGCATTCGCGCAAACCTTCGCATTGGGGAACCCAGACATGGAGGCTCCAAAACACAAAATGACAGGCACAGATAAATCTTTCCAATAGCACGTAAATGTGTTTCTAACAGGGTTTTTCGGTGCTGTAATAAATCGCCTGCAGGTCAAAAAGAAATGATCTATCGTTTCTAGCTCACCACAGAATGCGCACAGTGGAGAAGGTGCCCGAGCAGACCTGTGTCGGTAGAAATTTCTTGAGGTCAGGCAATATACGTGAATTAGGGTGTAGTTTATTGGGTTTCGTTTTTTCCGAAAGAAATAATGCGATTTCTGACTGGGTTATAGTACTAAATTCTTTGCTCCCTTGATTACTATACGTATATGCCAAGTCATTCATTTTCGTTGGTTCACTGCCCGAACAAAAAAAAAAAGAAAGGCAGAAATAAAAAATCATACAATCGTTTGAGTTGAACTTCCCTTTGCGTGTCCATTTCAGCTTGCGAATACCTAGAACAGAACTAAATAGTTCTCACTTTGTTCTCATTTCTCTAAGTAGTGCCAATATTGG
>NC_051177.1:90703493-90725153 GCF_013339695.2 Rhipicephalus sanguineus
CATAAATCGCACTGAAGTGAGCACACACGCAAGGTCATTTTGGCCTGTTATATTCTCCTGAATAATGCAAATGAGGGCATATGATATTAAAACCGCGTTTTCATTGACATAAGTGCTTTTCGATAAAAAATTGTCGTCAGAATTGAGACCGGAGTTTTTATTATTTTATTTTTTTTGAAGACGAGCTTTTTAGAAAAAAGTTGCTTCTTTTAACTATTTTTTTTCTTCTTTTGCGCTGCCTGTAGGAAAACGATCTACAGCAGAAATGTTGCAAAGGCTTTTTTGTGTATTTGACACTGTTTTGAAGTTTCTGTGTGAATAGAAAAGGCACCAAGGCACATCAAACTTGGCAAACTTTTTGATTTGGGCCCTGTTTGTCATTTTTTCATTTTTCTCCTTTGAGGACGGCATAAAGAAAGCATGGATGTAATTCACAGTAATGTGTATTAAATCACAGAAAAAGTTTTCGACACAGATTTATAGTTCGCGTTAAATTCGGCCGTAAAATTTAAAATATTGCAGTGAGGAAAAACAGGACGCCGCGCGCCGCTTTCAAATATTTTTTTGCCGCGCTGGGAGCGTTTTTTGGAAATAAATTTTCGGTTCCATGCGCTTTCAATGTGCCCGCATAACATAAAAAACCAGACAAAACAAAAATATCGACTGGACATGCATGTTTGATCTCTTGTAGAATCACCCCTCAACTGAAATACACAAGACATGTAGCCTCGATAGAAGGGAGACAAGACAGAAACGAGACAAATCTCATCTCCTTTCTATGGTGGTTAAATATCTTCAGACACTCTTCCGTGATACCCATTCCAAAAGTTCAGGAGAGGAACGATATTTATGCATGAGCATGCCCCACTACTACAGTGAAACCTCAGTGATACGAATCTCACGGGACTACCCCCCAAAATATTCGTATCATCCAAAATTCGTATCAGCAGAAAGCATGAAAAAATTAGCATGCGACAAAAGAAAGCTGGCGTACATTTTCATTTATTGTTTTTCAGGGCCGCAGCAATGTCCGCAAGAACCCTGAACGATTGTCAGTTAAGTTTTTAGATGTCGGCAATCATACCAGTACACATGATAAATATATGGCCCATACGCGCATATTAATTAATGAACCAGGTGCGTTGTGACCCGCGACAGCAGTAGCCCCTTTAAAATTTTAGTATGTTTTTTTTTTCATGACACCGGAGTACGCAGTAAAAGTAACGAAAGAAGCGCTTTGACGCCATGGATCAAGGCCACAAAATTACAGAACCACGGTCTTGTGTTATGATTTTGTTATCGTGGAGGTGTTGGGGATGTTTTTGGGATATTTACGGCCATGCCCGCACAAGTGCGAAATCAACGGTCGTGCATGTTGACACTGTGAGGCATGACTCCTTCGCAAAGACCGTACTGGTCTTCTTTTGGTCCTCGTCCACCTTTCATAGGATGTCTGATGCATGAGGCACGCACGTGTAAACACAGTACAACGACAGGAGCCCGCATCGACGCATAGAAAAAGAAGCATGGCATTAATATCCTCTGTAACTCTAAATGCGAAGGCACACGGAGGCACTTAAGAGCTTCAAAGATTCGGGCACACAATCTCGGAGGCCGTGGACGCGTCTCTGAGGGTTTATTCTGACCGTTAAGAAAAGGTTTTTCTGATACCGTGTTCTGACAATTTGGCGGTGCGGCGGCGGCATGCCCACGCTGCGTTTCCCGCGCTCGCACGTGCTTGGTGCATCTTCCAGGACAGCACCAACAGCACCTCTTCGTACCTGTTGCGGTAGCATACGTTCGTATCAAACATCCTGGGTGAAAATTGGTTCGCAACAACCGTACTCCATTGCATTGCAGGCTAATGGGCCTGGCCGGGACCAACGAAAAATTCGTATCAACCCGAAACTCGTATCAGCTGTGATCGTATCACCGAGGTTTCACTGTATTTACACTTACGACAAATGAGATAGACGATCGTAATGCAGCAGCAAAGGCAAATTCTGCATGAGTGGTACCATAAACAACGCATGATTTTAGAAGCTTGGGGCAAAACAGTGCTGTGCAGAACACATGCTGAGAGCTGTCACATGCTGGCTTCTTTCTGAGCCTCTGATACAAGGCATTCTCTTGGCAGCCAATAGAATGTTGAACAAGATGTCAGGACCATAGTGTGCATACTCCCACGGCCATATTGAAGTGTGTATGTGCCACGGCCTAGCGACGACGATGTAACACAATTTTCAGCATGGGCCAAATGCCGCACAGATTTCACGTATACATCCCAGGGCATGGTGATGACAATGAAACGCATGGGTTCCCTTATTCAATGAAAAAAGTGCGGTCAGTTATCTATAAAGCGGTCAATCTGTCATGCTCTTGGTTTTCTTGTCTCTCCTACTTTTAGAATGGCGCAACAAGGCAGATGAAAAAATGAATGATCACACGAACACAAGTGCCATCGATTGTTCGTCTTTTCGTCTGACTTGTTGCACCATGTGCTAAATATATGCATCCGTACCAACTCGCCCAATTGCAGTGCTACTGTCCTACTTTGTCACAATATCAAGGCTGCTGAAAGCCACAAAGTGCGGCTGTGACTTTTGAAGCCAACCGACTCAGCAACCATATGTGACCTGTACTTTCACTGCTCTTACACTTTTCATTTTCTCCCGACAGTGATGCATAAACTAAATGGACTCAGACCCACTTATCCCCCCCCCCTACCTGTTTTCCAGTTTTCTGTCCCTTTTGCCTGTATAAAACTATCAACTAGCATTTTGAGGCTTGTGTGTGCGTCACTTGTTTGTGTCTGCCTCCTAACTTGCGCTGCCATAGTCTTAAGGTAAGAACAAAAAATAATTTAAAAAAGGGATGGCCAGGTAATGCACCGAACGACAATGCCAACACCTCCCTTCATTTGCGCTTTTTAAGCAGAGCATAACTGAACAAAGAATCGATCAGAGCTAATTGGGATTATATGTGCAGTGCACAGTACCCACGGATGAAATAGGACCTCAGAAGCACATGGCCATCGGTATATGCAGCGCCGCTCGTGGGTGCTCATGGAACGAAGGTGTTGCATTGAGGTATAGAGCGAGGAGGAGAACATCGACGCAGCAGGTTTGCTCCTTCCGGTCGTAACCTAGTCGGCCTTTAGTTCACACCACTGCCAGCGTGGCGCTGCAAGGCTGTGCTGCTTTCGTATGCCAACCGAAATGGCTCCCCCAGTGCCGCACCTCCTATATTGCGGCGCGAGCAGAGGACGCTCTCGTACACGCGCTTTGGCGATGTGGTAACGCACGCTGTGCAAGTCAAGAACAACAGGATTCAGCTAAGAGATTGTGCCTTACAGTGTTCGTTGACGTTACATTGGCCGCTGCTTGCAACACGATGAAGATTGGGCGTTGAACATGGGCGAAGAAAGCGGGAAGAACACAGCATTATTTCATTTCACCGTGATTGTCACTGCGATTAACCGCGACGATAGCGGGCCCTGCACTTAAATGTTGGCAGAATAGACTGCTACATGCACATTGTAAGGCACAATGCCCTTAGTCTTGCACAGCATTCGTGCTGCATCACCAAAGCGCGTGTAACGAGAGCGCCCTCTGCTCGCACGACAATATAAGAGGTGCACACCGGCAAGCCATTTCGGTCGGCATATGAAAGCGCGCAAGCCTTCCAGCGCCACACTCTCAGCGTGGCGAACTACAGGCCGGCTTGTTGGCGACCGGAGGAGCAATCCTGCTGCGTAGATGTTCTCCCCCTTGCTTTATACCCCAATGCACCACCTTGGTTCCATGAGGATCCACGAGCGGCGCTGCATATACCGGCGGCCATATGCGCTCCAAGTGTCCTATTTCAATCCGTGAGTACTGTACATTATACATGCTATGCGAGGTGTATGCGACTCCTGAGAGGTACGAGGATTATTTACATATTCTACTGCACCAATTTTCTCTCTAGCAAGCGGCCTACCTTACCGCGTTGTATGCATGTGTCTAAAAAGAGGAAAGTAAGAAACACTACCGTAAAATCCCGAGCAAGCGCCACCCCCTACAGTGAGGGATAATCCGACAAGATTTGGAGGGGGGCCCTTGCTCGGTCATGAATCAAATTGAAGGTGGCCGTGGATGAGCCGCTAAGAATACAAAATGCACACCCGTGCTTCTAATGAAATGCTTTATTGAATACGCATGCATTCCCTGTTTTCATTCACACTCGTTGGACAATGAAAACAGTGAAAATGGTGGGAGGAGGAGAATGGGTCGCATATTTGAAATCTCCCCAAAGAAGGGAGGGGGGGGGGGCGCTTGCTCGGGATTTTACGGTAAGCAATAAGTTAGGGAGAAATGAGAAACAGTAAGCATGACAGAGCTGTGCAGGCAGCAGCATTGACTATGTGTTAGGTCACACTTTGTAACTGCGTGCAATACTTTCAATGCACTTATTATAAGGTCAAGAAGCATTAATCAATTTGACGTGCAATTTCTTGAAGTTAGAAACTAATAAAAATAACAGTATTCAGAAGCTGAAACAAAAGCAAGTGACCACGTGACAGGCTTTTGTTAGGTGTTTGGCATAACAGCATGAAATTTGCTTTGTCAAGGCGTGTTGGCATAAGAGCATGAAATTTGCTTTGTCAAGGCGTGTTTATATATGCACAATCTATTTTATTTGTTCTGAAGCATTAAATGGGCAACAAAAGCATTACATAAACAGCCTGTTGCTAAATTATATGCACCTACGTGTCTTAGCACAAACAAGATGAGGACAGAAGGTAGACGCGTAAGAGTGCTGGTCCTGTTGCTACGTCCTTTCTTCTGTCCTTGTTTTGTTTGTGCTAGCACACTTACATTCCTCATGAGACAACTAGCCTATTTCAGATCCTTCTGCCTCCTAACGTGTTTACATAAGCAACCGCACAGTACCATGCTAATTAAACCACTACCACACAGCAGTGTAATGTATACAACTACGTGAAGGCAGTACACTCATGTATAAAAAGCAACACTGACAGAATATGAAATCTGCTGCTTCGGATAAGGTTCACATGGTCACTCTGACAGAATATGAAATCTCGCATTGTGCATGCCAGTTTTCATAATCGTGGATGCTCGTTCGTACAATATTACTGACAAGTGAAGGTGATACACACGCACATACTGCACGAACACGTCTCTACGCTATGCTGAAAACACGGCTCCAGCTCACTATTAACATTATTACGTTTACCCAGTTCAAGTCAGTGTCTAAGCGCATAGTCAACACTTCACCATTAGTTTCAGCTTATTATACCGCTTCGCACACGAATCGCATTGCACACGACGTGAGCACAAGGCTGCACAGTAAATGGCGTTGCAGCATTGCTTTGCTGTCTTAACAACCGATGCAATGCGAGTGACGCCTGCGTCCTGCTCACTATGATGCTCATCAGACAAATCGATCATCATACGCATGCATGTTATCTCAGTTGTTACAAATTTCCTTCCGTAAAGCCGTATCGATGCGTCGTGGCTCTTTCTGCTCGTATGAGCGTAATCATAGCGAATCGGTAGCGGGGACAATGACAATGTTTGTCACTCGCAAATGGGCATAAGGCTGCGTCTCTACAACGCCTCGTACGCGTGCGATAACACAGCCTTCCGCTGAGTTGCGTACTTTGCATAATAACATGTGTCACTTACCTTTCATACTGTCACGCAGTCGGTAGCCGGTCTCGTGTCGGTAGCCACGGGCGTCAGCCATCAGCTGCGGACATGCTGCGGAGTCCTACGAGCGCCCGTAGTACATTCCTTCGATTCCTTGAACGACTCGTACGTGACTGGCGCTCCAAAAAACGCACGACTTGCGCACGATCTTTGCACATCGCAAAAGGGAGGGCGGCACGTTCTCAGATGAAATTAATGTTCTTGAAGGACGTAACGAGCTCACGAGACGCTGACACAGAACAAAAAATAAATGACATTTGGCTTTGACTGTGATGGCTTTGGCTCGTAGAGTTGATGAAAAAAAAAAGAAAATACGTGAGCGAGTCAAATTAAAAAGGGCACGCATGTTATTCGAAAAAACATAGTTACAATGAAAATAATAGCTTATTCTTGAAGAGCAATTTATGCAATGTAAGCCAAATAGTACTTCAGCAGATTTGCCTTTTTTGTTGTTTGCGTTTTCATAGCAGACGACAGGCTTCTAGCGCGGACAGTGCGCTTTACTTTTCCATCGGCGGTCGAAGCAGTGCTCTGCATTACTTGTATGTACAGTGCGTTCTTATTTAATCAGAGGTCGATTAAAAAATAGTAGAATTTTCACATAAGACAGCATTTTCTATTTCAAACAGTGGCATTTCGTACGTACATTGCGTCGAAGCAAAATGAATTAACAAGCTATCGTACTCTGCTGGTGTCGCCGCTAAGTACTTACGACGCTAGCACGTACATTAGAGCTCCCTGTACGGTAGAAAATCTTTGTTTATTGAGGTAATTAGCCTTTGTTCAGTGCGGAGTTAGTGATCGAGCGAGATCGCAACTAGCGCGTCTCGGAACAGTACGGAGCTATTCATATCTAGATCACGCCGGGTGTTGACGACGTAGCACTGATTTAATTGGCGCGATGGTTATTAAGTAGAACACAGATATTATAGGTCGCAGCTTTTACTAAAAAAAAATGAAGCCTTCGCACTGCCAAGCGCACGGGCGGTATCCAATAAAGAAAAAGAAAGAAGAAAAAGCGCGCGGGTGGTGTAGCCGGTTAACGCGCAACGCGGACAGCTTGGTAGTGCTGTTGTCTGTGGGTTCGACTCATGGTTAATTTAAACTTCTTCCTTCCGTCTTCTTTTTTTAAATATTTTAATACACTGCTGTCTCCTAGTAATGTACTGTCTGCACACTAAAAAAAGTACAAATATACACCAACTATTACCCATTATGTTGTTCTGTTGTGGCACTGCTGTTTGCTTGAAAACGTATATTACAACAAGGAATGCTACAAGTGGAAGAACCAGATGAAAAATGAGGGGCACAATGTCAAGAGACCAAAAATAGGCAATATGGATTCTTTGGAAAGTCATATCTGCATGATTGCAGCTAGAATAAATGAAAGTAGGTTCATTGCATAGTATATGACTTTATAAGCACCCTAATTCAGGGTGTTTCAAGAAATGTGTCCGAAAATCCTCAGAAATAAAAATATGAGATATATTCACGCTGCCTTCATAATTACTTTTTTTTTGTGGTGGCAAATTAAGCTGAGCAGAGGAATAAATTACGACAGGAATCAAAGAAATTGGGTTATTTAACTTTTTAATTAGTGGAGACAAGTGGTCCAGTCAAATGGGAAAATTGCAGCCCTTAATTCTGCGAAGAGCCTGTTGCCACTTTTTGATTTTGCGAAAGCAGCCGCTGGCAATTACTAGCGAATAATGAAATCTGACAAATTTCACAGGCGAAACCGAAACTCGGAACAGCACAACTACCTTTCCGAGATGTCCAGAATGAGCGAGCGTGTTTGACCAGCCACCGATTAATTGACTTCGCTTCGGGGTTGTGCGGATTTCGTGTGCAATTAGAGCACGTATGGTGCACTTACGTTAACAAATGCAGAAGAACTAACACCACTGCAATCGCCGTCGTGAATAGTGACGTCATTTTGGTCGTCTGCCAGTTGCGCTCATTGGAGCTACGGTTTTGGTTTCGCCAGTGAATTTGGTTCAATTTCATTGCTCCGCAATAATTACCAGAGGCCGATTTCTCAAGATATCAAAGCGGCAATGGTCTTTTCGCCGGAAGGACCGCAATTCTCCCTTTTGACTCGACCGCGTCTCTCCGCTAATTAAAAAGCTAATTAATTTATTTTGTTTAATTATGGCGTAATTGGTGTGTCTAGTCATTTCAAGATGTCTCCCACCAGAGAAAAAGTAATTATGAAGGCAGCGAGCAAATGCTTCAGTTCCCTTATTTTGGCGATTTTTGGACACATTTACATTCATATTTGCATCCATATATGGGAGTATACAGCAATATATGAGCCTTTATATGCATATAAATACACTCATATATGGGATTATATAGCCTTATAAGTGCCCTTATATGCATATCAGTACAGCCATATATGGCAGTACATGACCTTATGTGAAGCCGTATATATCAGGTTATGGCAGTATATGGACTTATATGAACACTTTTATATAATTATATAAATTCATATATGGCCATATATGACTTTATATGTCCCCTTATTTGATCATATACGTCCGTATATAAAACATATATGGGCCATATCTGGCATTTTCGTAAGTACGTATGCGACAAGTCAAGGGATATGGGTACAGCTTCACAAAATGCTGAGTTTACACCCCTGATAAGTGAAGCTGAATCTGAGATCACTGCTTCGAATGCGCAGCCTGCAGGGTCCTCTCGAGGGGGCATCCAGAGGCAAAGTGATGCCATACCGGATGATAATCAGGATTCAGATGATATGGACATGGACCTCAAATCTCTGAAGCGTTCTAGATCCCCTACCTCCAAAAAATCTGGATCACCAAAACATTCGAAAAGCAAAAAGTACCAGAAGGAGAACCTCTCGAAAAGCGACTTTCTAAAAGAAAGCATTCTGGATAAGGCTGTCGCCGACTCAATTCTGTCGAACCATAGGGTCCCTGAAAATTTTGCATTGGAACTGCCGATCTATTCACTCAGCTATAACAGATTTGTTGTATTTGTCTTCTAAATTCATCCCCACATTATTGCAGTGCAAGAAACTTGGCTTTCCGCACATCATTCGTTTCACTTAACCAACTTCAGATCGTTTAGACTAGACCGTCCAGCCAAAGGCGGAGGTTTAGCATTCTTTATCAATAATAAATTAGTTTAAAGGCCAAAATTTCATACAAATGTATGTCCCCAGAATGCGAAATTTTTGCCTTAGACATCACCTTGCCAGGATGCTCACCTTTCTCTCTAGTGAACGTCTACTTTCCTGTGGGCGTACAAGACACGCGAAGCTTAGACATGGCAGTCCATTCATGGTGTAAAGAAAAAATTTTGGTTGGAGATTTTAATTCCCACCACACCTGTTGGGTTTTCGAACAGATCCATGTGGCCAACGATTGTGGGACTGGTCTATAGACAACAATTTATTGTGCCTCAACGCTAGAACTCCCACATTTATCCGAGATCGATCCCGCTCTGCATTAGATTTGAGTTTTGTAAGCTCGACAACTTCTAGCTCTTCGTGGACAGCCCTGGACTGTGCCACCAATAGTGACCACCTGCCCATAATGTTTGAGATTGATTACCCCATAATAACATCATGTTCTCACGTCCGAATTTTTATAAATTATTCAAAATTTAAAAATGACCTAAAAGCAGCTTTAGCATCCCCTCTGAAGACAGTGATGAAACTAAAGCTATGAAATTAAGCGCAGTAATTAAAAGAACATATAAAAAGCAGAGTTTACTATTGAATCGGCCAAGAGGGTACCTTATAGTCCATGGTGGAATTCAGATTGCTCACGTGATCATAGACGACGACAGGCAGCTTGGAAGCAGCTAATTCATAATCAGTCCCCCAGAAATTGGTCAGACTACAATTCATTGCTGCTGGATTTAAACGCACGGTGGCCCAAGCTAAAGAGGAGTATGACAAAAGACATTTTGAGTTTCTTTCCAAACCTAAAAGTAAAAAAGCGTTATTTCGTTATATGAGATCTCGAAAAATCCTATCGTCACCAGTAAGTACTGATTATGAAAATCTATCGTCGGAAGAAATGACAAAATATTTAGAGTCAATTGGTAAAGGTCTAGAAAGTAGATTCTTTCCGAATGTGCCGAACAACTGGCAAAAATCTACCATAACGGCTAACTTTGAAAAAGTGACACTGTCCGAAGTGTCAAACGTGATTAGATATTTACCTCAGTCTGCTCCTGGTCCTGATGGCATTACAGTGCCTATGATTAAAATTTTATACAAGTTATCACCTGATGACGTCCTCAATTTGATAAACTATTCTTTAAAAACCGCCTGGATACCGTATGACTGGAAAATAGCCAAGGTAATACCTGTACTAAAAAAGCAAGGAATAGGTTTTAATATAGAAAACATCAGACCCATCTCTCTAACGTCTAATATGATCAAGCTTATAGAGAGGGTCCTAAATGACAGGATAAATATCTGGATGGCAGACAAGTCAATATTAAAACCAAACCAAATCGGTTTTCGTAATGAGGGTTCAATTTGGTGTGCTCATGCTGATCTAGAGAGTCGGATACGGCTTGCCCGAAAAAGAAGACATTACGCTGCTCTTGTCACACTTGACATAGCTAAAGCTTATGATAGTGTCGAGCACTCCATTCTACTGAATACACTACAGAGCTTAAACTTTCCACAATACATTATTGAGTGGATAGCAGAATTTTTAAAATCAAGGGAATTTTATTGTGTTAAGGATGGCTGTTGTTCATCTAAATTCAAACAGAAACGCGGAGTTCCTCAAGGGGCAGTCCTATCTCCGGTATTATTCAATGTACTGATGAGCTCTATTCCAACTGACCAAGACGTCAATGTCTACATTTATGCAGATGATATCGCGTTTTTTCGCGGCAGACAGTGATATTTACTCATTACATCAAAATTGCAAAGGTATCTTAATACCATAGAAATTTGGCTGCAGTCGCTTCATTGTCGTTAAACATCAGTAAAAGCTCGCTCTTGGTGTTTCCCCTAGCAGATTCAATTTCAATTTCCGTATTGTATAAGCAGGAACCCATTCCACAAGTGGATTCTATCAAATATTTGGGCATAATTTATAATGAAAGCCTTAATTGGAGTCCACACATAGAATATATAGCAACAAAGGCACAACGAGCGTTAGGCTTATTGCGTAGGCTGAGTAACCGAAAATACGGTTTACGTAGAGACACCTTGTTAATGGTGTACAAAATGTACATGCGCCCAATATTGGAATTTGGGTGTATATTATTTTCGGGCGGCCCTGCGTATAAAACAAAACCTTTAGTTTTATTGGAGCGTGAAGCGCTCCGAATGTGTCTGGGACTCCCAAAGTTTGTGGCCATAAATGTAATGTATCAAGAAGCACGCCTTCCAACGCTTCTTTGTCGATTCCGCATCTTAACGGTGCAAACTTTTTTAAAATTTTACAGTTTACCGGCTAGAAGATATGAATACGCCTTTATCAGTGACCCCGACTCCTTCTTTCTTGCCCATTGGCCACGATTCCATACACCCCAAATAATTTTCGTTCAAAAGAAACTGGACAGCATTAAGGTGGACATTAGAACGATAATTGAAACTAATGGCTCACATAACAATATGACGATAGAATATGATGAAATCTTCCCCCCAAAATCTAAGTTCCAATCTCTCAGATTTTTGAATAACAGGTTAAAAGATTACTTGGTTCATGCAGGAACAAAAAACATAATAGCCACAGATGCTTCTGTGAATAATCAAAAGGCAGGCGTAGGAATTGCTTCCGATTTCCTTGGCTGGACATTCTCAGTAAGGCTGCCAGATTTTACTCCTGTTTTTGAGGCTGAGCTCATGGCTATTATTTTGGCGCTTCGAAAATTGCCTTCAATCGAAGATAGTGCAATAATAATAACAGATTCTCTTTCGGTATGTACAGCACTTACAGCTTCAGAACATTCACGAGCCCTAATGACTTTGCGCACATTAGCACCGCCACAACTGAAACTCCTCAAATTATTGTGGGTACCAGGTCACTGCGGGATACCATTAAATGAATTGGCCGATTCTTTAGCCCGGGCTTCCCTCGATGGACCAATAATTTCGGTACTCCCAGAAGTAGAATACATAACAGCGATCAGATATAGAAAATTAGCAATTTGTACAGATATGATGGAAATTATTACTAAATGACCAGAATATCAACACCTTAAATTTCCATGGAAACCTAAGTGGAGTCAGTCTAGAAAGTTTGAAGTTATTATTTCCAAATTTCGATGCCGTGTCCCCCCATTAAACTTATATTTGCACAGAGCTGGTTTGGCGATATCACCCCTTTGCCCATTTTGCGAAGAAACAGAATCTATTGAACGTTATTTTATATCATGCCGCAGCTATTCAATAATTAGGAAAAGACTTCTGGTTATTCCATTTTCGACGATTGGTTTAAGTTTAACTGCGGAAAATGTGCTAAATTTCGGTGCCTCTGTTTTGGGACATTGTCATAGAGAAATCTTTGATGCTGTGTGTAATTTTATTCTAGCAACTAAACGTATTCCGACGTAAGGTCTACTTTAAGAAATACGGGAAAAAAAATACTCGCGACATAATTATAAAATGTGATTAAAAGTAAGGCGTAGAGTCAAATTGGGTTGGATCAGATAAACTCAGCTGTCTGGTCGGATCAAAATTGTAATGAATGTAATTATCCTTCATAGGCTATAATACATTTTGCAATTTCATTGCTCTTTATCTTCGCATTCTTTTTTCTACTTTACTAATAGGGAGGAAAAAATTAATGTAGTTATCATCCATAGGATACCATAATTTTTCTTGGCCAATCCCCCAGAGTGGGTATGTGCCAATAGTGAAAGGCTTCAATCAATCAATCAATCAACAACCGGCCTAGTCAACAGGCGTTGTGTCTATTTCTCTGTGTCTTTCCTTTACAATGGCGCAGTCTACGGCCATCGAACCGTAAGCGTACCCACTCCTTCGTCCATGGCATCCGCCAACGTACGGCCGCAGTAAGCGCGGGTTGAGGACAGCGTCCAGGCCTCCTCGGCACCTGCTCACCTGCCGCCAGTGCCACCACCGTTCTGGGACGGCGTCTAGGCCTCCTTGACGGCTCCGCACCGTTTCACCGACGCCGTGATACGTTTTCACGAGCAGGGACGCCGTCCACGCGTCCTTGACGATGCATTCATCCGCTGTGAGGACCGGGACCGCCGCGTACACCGTGGACACCGCCCATGGCTCGTCTGGCGCCTCAACCGACAACGGTGCGGAACTCTTACGCGTCCTCACGGAACTCTCTCGTCAAATCCACCGCGTGACGTCGTTGAACTCCGGGTTCTTGCCTGCCGCTTCACCATCGTCGGCTCTTTGGGCAGTGCCGGTGTTCCGCGGCTTCCAGGACGACGTATTCGGATGGATTGAGACCATAAACTCGCTCGGCACCCACCACGCCTGGTCGGACCATCAAAAATGGCTGATTGCCATCGACCGCCTTCGTGATGCCGCCAAGGCATGGCATGCCTACGAAGGCGTCCGGCAGCGATCCTGGTCAGAGTGGTGTGCGAGATTGACGAGTCTCTTTCGCCCGCTTTTTCAAGCCTGCGACCCCCTACCTGCCGACCGAGTCTCTACAACACACGGGAGTTACGAGGCACACCACCTCGACGTGGCACCTCGGCCCTCCGCTCCACAACCCTGTCCTCTCTCGGTGAAAGAGATCATGACGGGTGTGGTACAGATGTGCCCTTTACCAAAGTGCCCTCTTTCGGACGAGTTCACGTAGAGCACCAGGTCGATGGTTCATCGGAGCCCTCGAGCCCCACGACAGAAAACCTCTCGGGCTGCCCTCAAACTGACGTCGGACGCCGTTCCTGCACTCCGCTGCTGGTGACCGCCTCCGCGCCGGTACGAGACATCTTAACATCACTGAGAGAGGCCGAGATCACTCCTCGTCCAGCACAGTTGGAGGAGCCGGCCCTAGATTCGCCTTCGCTGCGGCACATACAGACGCCAGCTCCTGTCGTGCTTGACACGCCTACAGTGCAGGGCCCGGAAGAGGCCAAGGTATTCATCACTGTGCTAGACGACGGATTTCATGAGGGACCCAACCTCGGCGCTGAAGACACTCGCAGCATCCTCTCCAGCGAGAGCAACGCAGAAGGCCGCGGGGCAGACATCGACACCGGCCGCGAGCAGAGTTTTACGCCGAGTATCTCGAATTCCGCGACGTTGCCAGAGACCACGACGACCTTCGCGCTGGTGCCTGCACCTCTCGTGTCTGGCCCGCTTTTCGCGATGGTGCAGGAAGAGCCGATGACACCCACTAGTGACACCACTGTGCTCGCAGACCCACCGGAGCCGCTTCTGCTGCTTCGACAGCATTCCTTAACCGAATGCGCACCCGGTCACCTCATGTTGTGTGACAAGGTTCTCCGGGACAAGCGCAAGAATGTTGCCCAGTCAATAATCTCGGAGCCCCTTGAAATACTATCTTCTTTCCCGAAGAAGCCTGGTGTAGAACCCCCAGCCAAGGCACCCGGTGAGCCTTCTCGGATGCTGGTCCGGCAAGCTTCTTTGGCCGTGCCGCGTCTGCCGCTTTCTCCACGACGTGGCCGAAGCCCGCCGCGAAATGTATCTATGGCAGCTGTTCACAAGACGTCCCTGCGTGGCCGAGACCGACCACAACGATGTAGCCAGTCTCGCCCTCCAGATACACATCTGGCAGATCCCCGAACGAAATCGCAGCGTGGCCGGGACAGACCACCGAGATGCAGTCAATGCCGCCCACCGGAAGCGTCATCGGCAAAGCTCCAAGCCAAGCCCCAGCATGGTAGCGAACGACCACAGCGACACAGCCAGCATCGGCCACCAGAGACATTGTCGGTGGCTTCGCTCTTTCGCAGTCATGGCCGAGTGTCATGACTATAGTGTTCTTCTAGTACACTATAGTCATGACGATGAGCGGCAGGCTATAGCTTCGGCCCTCGTGCTTCACCAGCACGAGGAAGAGAACGACGAAGCGGAGAATAGAACAACCGGCCTAGTCAACAGGCGTTGTGTCTATTTCTCTGTGTCTTTCCTTTACAATATATATATATATATATATTGTGTGTGTGTGTGTGTGTGTGTGTGTGTGTGTGTGTGTGTGTGTGTGTGTGTGTGTGTGTGTGTGTGTGTGTGTGTGTGTGTGTGTGTGTGTGTGTGTGTGTGTGTGTGTGTGTGTGTGTGTGTGTGGGTGTGTGTGTGTGTGTAGGTTACATATAATGGCTCATTTGTTGAAGCAAATGTCTGATGTACTCCCTCATTCCGCCTATCCTGCATTCTGGCAAAAAGAATTGCTTGGCGCAATGCAGACACGGCACACCAGGAAGGTACACAAGGAACAAACACGAGATAATTTTTGTCAGTATGCACCAACTAGGCCACCACAAAGTCCTATTATATCCTGCATCTGTTCTCAATATTGCGCACCGGCGAGCCGCATCTGTGACTTTGCGGGCGGTCCTTGATGAGTGCCGCCAGCGCCTGCAAGGCCACCGAGGTAAGCGGTCGACTTCAATGGTCACACCTAAAGTCCCTAGATTTTTAAAAATCTAGGGACTTTAGTCACACCGAACCAGTGTTGTACACGTTCCTCTAAAACAGGAACGAAGGCTCGTTCCTAGATCCCTCCAAATCTTGGAACGAGTTCCCGTTACAAATTCCTTCAATGCGAAAGGAACGCGTTCCAGTTACTTTTCGAAAATTGGAACGTGTCGTTACTTTTACGTACATTTGAATTTTTAATCAAAATATAGTGCCGGATAACCCCGAGGCGAAATAAAGGGAGCAATTTAAAGCTAACATCGAGCTACATATTTTATGATTTTGACATCGCCGGCAGTAGGTTCAATGTAGATAAAATGAATCTAGAAACGCTCCTAGACGAATTTTTTATAGACCACCGGCCATACTACAGACATGTCTAACTGCAACTTTCGTGCTCGTCTATTACAAGTTCAACACATAGGGCACTATCCACGCCATTCTTCAAATGTGCCGTCATATTACTGCGTTTCAGATATTCAAACAGAAATCCCCACACATGCACCAATATAAATAAGTTTCTTGTACAGGAAACCACATCGAAAAGAACAACACATAGGGGTTTAATGAGTGCTGATTCAATACTGCAGTGTGAGTAGAAAATAATGTCCAGGATACATATTCGCAACTTAGTAAATCCCTTGTTCGCACTCAGCAAGAGTCGCATCTCGATGTTGAAGGCTTCCATCAAGTGCTTGAGGGTACTGCCGTGTTGTACACAAATAGGGACAAGTCACCCGTGGTCGTAGGAGCGAGGGCAGGCTCAGCGGGAGCAACAACAATGTAGCGCTGGATGTACGGTATCGTTTATTGCATGACAGACGTTATCGGTGCGGCGGCTGTCGAACTGAACTATAATAAAAGTTGCACGTCGGTGCTTCACTCATTTTCTGCGGCCTCTGGCGTTGTGATTGGCTCCTCTGTCCCATGCGCATCAAACACCATATTCGCGACGATGATTCGCGCCGTTCGAAAACTGCGCGGAACCACTCGTAGGCGCCTCGACTACGGTAAGTCGGATCCCCCACATTTACTTATGCCGACCAGGCCATGGGGACGCGCAGCAGAACCGGCCGAATACGCAGCCCCCCCTCTCTCTCTTCCCCCCCCTCTCCCCACGCACAAAAGTTACTTTCGAGTTGGCAGAGCAAAAAAGTCGCTGAGGTAAAAAAAATCACAGCATATCCACGGAGTGAATGATGATGAGTGGGCGAAGCTGCGGAGGTTCATCGGTAAACCGTGAATCTTCCGTGAATTCTGTCCAGTACATCATCACCGACGTGAGATCGGGCGCGTTTATACTAAAGGTTCGATGAGTTATGACGACTTGCAGCTCACTTTAATTTTACATGTACGCTGTGAATTTTCATTTTTTAGAAAACCATTGCTTTAGAAAACATCTGGCGTCTTTCGTTAAGCAGCTGGCGTCTTTTCGTTTTGCTTTAGAAACATCTGGCGTTCTTCCGTTTTGCTTTTAGAAAACATCTGGCATCTTTCGTTGGTTTATTTCATCAATCAACGGCGTTTTGAACAAAATTTTTATTGTTTAATCACGCACAGGAGAAATCTCATCAGGCACTACCTTGGAGGTAAAGAATGGCTGCTAATGGGAATGAGAGACAGAAGAAGTCGGCTTTTAGCTACCGCTGCGAATTTTTTATTGTTCAACAACGCACAGGAAAAATCTCCCACCGGCACCACCTTGGAGGTCAAAGCGTAAGGCTGGTTACGCACTACGACTACGACTACGAGGGACGAACGGGTGCCGCCTTAAGGAGCTTCGCCCCTAAAAATTGCGTGCCCTTTCCTGGCGCGAGCTTTACAGTGGGGTTCTATGATTCTCGAATGTCAAACAAAAGTTCTCCAAGGTGTGTCTACACTCAAGAACGGCCCATGATTGCTGTCAGACTGGCTCAGACAAAAAAAAAATCACCGCATATCCACGGAGTGAATGATGATGAGTGGGCGAAGCTGCGGAGGTTCATCGGTAAACCGTGAATCTTTCGTGAATTCTGCCCAGTACATCATCACCGACGTGAGATCGGGCGCGTTTATACTAAAGGTTCGATGAGTTATGACGACTTGCAGCTCACTTTAATTTTACATGTACGCTGTGAATTTTCATTGTTTAGAAAACCATTGCTTTAGAAAACATCTGGCGTCTTTCGTTAAGCAGCTGGCGTCTTTTCGTTTTGCTTTAGAAACATCTGGCGTTCTTTCGTTTTTCTTTTACAAAACATCTGGCGTCTTTCGTTGGTTTATTTCATCAATCAACGGCGTTTTGAACAAAGTTTTTATTGTTTAATCACGCACAGGAGAAATCTCACCAGGCACTACCTTGGAGGTAAACAATGGCTGCTAATGGGAATGAGAGACAGAAGAAGTCGGCTTTTAGATGCGAAGTATCTTAAGGCGGAGCTCAATCCGGTGGTGGTGGTGGTGGTGGTGGTGGTGTGCGTTCTGACCACCCTTACTGCGCATGCGCATACCCTCTCCACACACCTCCTCTCCCCTCCCCTCTCCACACCTCCTCTCCACTTTCCCTCTCCCCCTCCCCTCTCCACTTTCCCTCTCCACTTTCCCTCTCCCCTTCTCCTCTCCACTTTCCCCCTCTCCCCTCCTCCTTTCCACTCTTCCTCTGAAACGCGGGCTAGACATGCCGAAATTCTCTCCTGCTCAACGCCGCGATGAGCTCGAGCGCATGCGCGTCCCCTCCCCTTCTCTCTCCTCTCTTACGCTGCCCCCCTCTCGCCCGCCTGTAGGCCGCGTTCCCCGCTCGCCCTGTGAGAATTAACGGCCAGGCTAGATGGAAGATACGACGCGCGTAGCGTCCCTCTTCGCGTTCCACGACGCGAGGTCGGTAGCATGCCCAACGAACGCCAACGGAACGCGATCGTGCAAGTGCTCCGGCTTCGCATCGCCTCATGGTCCCCTTTAGCGGGAGATGGTGTAATTTTTAGCTAACACTTACACTTCTACTTCTACTAACGTTTCCTACTGGAACATGCCAATGGCTGCTAATGGGGAATGAGAGACAGAAGAATTCGGCTTTTAGTTAACGCGCACGCTGCGAATTTTTTATTGTTCAACAACGCACAGGAAAAATCTCCCACCGGCACCACCTTGGAGGTCAAAGCGTAAGACTGGTTACGCACTACGACCATAGAGTAACAGAAAATGACAAGAGTGGACACACGAGCCTATAAGCGGCGGAGCTACGCAGCTTCTCGCCAGCCGTTAGACAGCAGCACGTCACTCCCTGTTTCCAAGAGAACGCGCGTACTAGTTATCTACTGCAGTACCTTTTCTGGTTCACGATACATCTACTTGTCTTTGTCAGACTATGTGGCTGTGGCAGTGGCTTCCGCTGGCTCGCAGTGCGGCTCTAAATCCGTCTTTATCGTCTGCGATTGGACAGTTCGAAATCATCGATTGGTAGCTGTCATGACCATATATGGTCAGGATTGCCGGCATGGCAAGACGACGCGGCATGAGCGGCGACACATACGAAATTGGCTCTACCTGCTCCGTGGAATTCGCCGGCATCGTCTGCCGGGAAGTCACTCTGCTTGGCGGCTGCTTGGTAAGAACGCCTTCATTAGGTTCTTTTTTCCCTTCATTACTTTGCAATGTATTTGTCGCTACAGCTTTAAGTTGACATTTGACGCACTTTGTGTTTTAGCGCCGAAAGCTTCTTTGTGCTTCACGCTTCGCGTATGATGCTCGTGAATTGCTTTGCATTAAGAAATAGCAACTTGAAATGCTGCGCAGCACGTTAGCGAAGAAATCGTTTCTTGGCGCCAAAAATGAGTCGCCGATTGCGTCGTAAGGTTTTTCTTTGTGCATACAATGCCGTTACACGCAGTTGTAATTCACTGCATGGGTGTGCAAATGTGTGAAAGAGTGCAGTTATGCTTAGAATCGTTATTTGTGGTATTCGCAGTTTGCTTGACGCCTATGTTATGAGCCGAATCAGAGAGAACTTCAGAAATGAGAACAGTGTTCGTTGTCCGTGGCTACGACGTAATATTCTCGTTAAATACTGCCTCAGTAGTTCATGCACCGAAGGTTGCTTTGTTTTCACTGCGGCAACTGCTTGGGACTGTTTTTCGCGAAAGGGCGCTGAAAAGTGCGTCGGAGACAATTTGTGCGAAGGCCAGAGAAAATACGATAAACTTTTTTTCTTTTTCCAGGTCATGCCGTCCGGAGTCAAGTACTACGGCAGCTACTGCTGCTCTGCGTGGTGCAACAACAACGGCAGGATAGGGAGAGAGCGTGTACTAAGTGGTTCTGGATTCCGCGAGACGACAGGTAGCCCTTTGCACCTTTCCAAGATGTAATTTTGAAGTTGTGGTTGTCATTAGCTAACTATCAAAGTATGTCCGTATCTTTCGCACTATTTTGCCGTTCAGCTAGTTAGTGTTTGGATGGTCATACATATTCTTAATTCGCTTAAATCGAGTGGCCCCTTTTCACTCTGAAAAATCGTCCCCTTTTCACTCTGAAATCTCCTTTTCCTCTGTGATGCTAATGCTGTCTTCTGCACTTTTATTGTATTGTGGGGAATTTTCTAAATATCGCCTATTTATTCCTACTGTGCAATTTCTCAACATGTGGCAGCTGTCTTGCATTGTGCAGTGCACCCATCTTTTGTATGTGCTTACTGAGAATGTGACTTGAAATAAAATGTTTCGTCTCTCCCAACGATTGTCATGTCTGCATAAACAATGGCATTGTGTGCTCGCCGCTCTGGCGGTATGGCTTACACGAAGCTACTTATGCATGCAAGTAACGCGTTAAAAATATATATATATGACCTCCGAGACACTCACACGAACAGAAGTGGTCTCGGGGGCCGCGTAATTTTACCTATAGCTAAATAATGGCCTCTGAGATCGGCATTTTTTAATTTTTTTGCGATTTCTGATCTCTGAGGCGGCTGTTAGGATTCCCCACTTCCGTTTGGTGCGCTGCGAGCCCATTTTTTTTTTTTTTTTCTCCTTCGAGCCTGGTGGCAGACATGTCACCGCCCCGTTATAAAGGGGACGCTCATAGCATCCATACAGTTGCAGGGGCCTACGGGAGTGTCCTCTCTTAACCTTTTTTATATTACATTATGCTACGACTACTACGACTACGACTACGAGGGACGAACGGGTGCCGCCTTAAGGAGCTTCGCCCCTAAAAGAAAAGAATCCGCTGTTCCTCAAGCGCGTGGTCGGTCTTGACATCGTTAAAGTGAAAAGCAGGATGCAGCATAGTCAAGTGATAGGCGAGCGGTAGATTTTTGCGCCCCACGCGGTCGCCCATCCACCCTGTTCTGCATGATGTGCTGTGTGCGGGCGCCTGTTCAATGCCGAGGAACATTTACAGAAGGAACGCCGTTCCCTATGCCGTTCCGACGCAAACGTAACGAGTTACCGTTACAGTTCCACCGATCCTCAAATGGAACGGTGGCGTTCCTACGTTCCTCGAAAAAGGAACTAGTTCCTGGAACGTCGTTCCTTGGAACGCCGTTCCGTACAACACTGCACCGAACCCCATCCCTCAGCTGCACGGGTGGCACGCACTTAACGACTTTCGGCGCGCTTCTACAAGATACATACGCTGAACAAAGACACACGCGCTGTGCGTTGACATCCGGCGTCCGTGACCATATTTCCCTTTCATCCCGAAGTGTATGGACCTCCCCTTTTAGCGCGGTAATCGCGTGCTTGCCTTTGTCACTCGCTAACTTTTCTTCTTTTTTTTTCCTGAGCCACATACGTAGCCCTGTTTCTTTCGCCCTGTCTATTTGTTATTTATTTCTTGTTTGTTTGTTTGTTTGTTCTGACTCCGCCTCTTGTCAAGTCATGACCAGGATTTGGGGACATGTGCACGTAGCGCCATCTCTCGTCGGTGAAAGCGGTGGCCTGCCGTAACTGAATGGGAAATAGGCGATAAAAATCATATCTGACGAAAAAAGCTAGTTATCAAAAACGACTCTCGGTTCTATACAACATAGACTTGTTTGAACATTCTGTTAAAATTACAGTGTTGCACTACTAACCGCGTGTCTTCCCAGAGTGTTTAAAATTTTACAATGGGGCCCCATGTGTTTCTAACGGGCGGTGTTCAATTGTCCTGGGAAGCCACACGCTTTGTAGTGCGATACTGCAATTTTTCCGAAATGTTCCAGTAGGTCTCTGCTACATACAACCCGGAGTCCTTTTTGATAACTAGCTTCTTCAAGAGATTAGTTTTTTTTTTTTTGCCTATTTACTATTCAGCTATGGCAGGACGCCGTTGCTGCCACCGAGAGATGGCGCCACATACAAATGTCCCGAATCCTGGGATGTCTAAGAAATTGCG
>NC_051177.1:90725253-90765607 GCF_013339695.2 Rhipicephalus sanguineus
ACACAACGAAAAATATATTCTAATTTAAGCAGTACAAACATCACAAAACATGCACCACTCGGCTGGTACCAGTTACAACTTCACAATATAGTTCAGATGGTGTTAACCACAACGGGAACTAAACGAACAGATCACGCGCTACAAATGGAATCTCACGCATTACAACTACACAAGAACAGTTAAAGTCCTGAATATACACCGGCGTATCCAGTCCACGATTTTGGACGGTACTTGAATGCTTCTCTTCTAGGAAACCACTCACGCCAACTCCAGCAGTGATAGCGTAGTTCCCTCCATCGACGTAACTTGTCACGGCTCACATGGCGTCGTCATCCGATTCTCCAGATCGACGACTGACTGACCGCACAAACATCATAACACACGTCTTCAATTTGGCTGACGGAGCCACACTCAGCATAACTTCACCATCTCGGGCCGACTGACTTACTCACTCACTGCTCGCTGGTCGTCGTTGCACGCTTTTATCTCCTCTCCCCAGGGTTCTACAAGTGTCGGGAGGGTTCTTCGGCGTGCAGTACAGCCAAGGCTACGGAATGTTCGAGGTTTCTCTCGCCGGTTCTACTCGCGGCGGCGTCGCCGGCGATGCGTCATCCTTCCCTCTACAAAGATCCAGCCTTTGCCGGGCGTTTGATCTGAGACTGCTAGTGGGCGAGGAGGGGATGCGGTTGCGTCGGCGTCTTTTGATACTTGTTTTTAGGGGCGAAGCTCCTCTTAGTGTAACCTTGTCACGTCTCCGTTGTCGGGCGTAACCACCTTGCAAACTGCACAATCCTTCGTCTTTGCAAACATCCACTACGACCCATCCCGATCCTTTGCAAACTGCCCACTCCTTCGTCTTTGCAAACATCCCACTACGATCCATCACCAATCCATTACTTCACCGACCATAAATACGTTATAATGAAGGGGGAACGTACGGAAGCCACCTTTGCAAACTGCCACTACTTCGTCTTTGCAACATCCCACTACGACCCATCACGATCCATCACTTCACCGACCATAAAGCCGTTATAATGAAGGGGGAACGGAAGCCACGTCTAGCTACCACTTACGATTAATAAATTTCTTGTATAAATATATACAGTGTTTGTCACGTCTTTGATGATGTACTGGGCTATCGCTTTGATTACTGCTGGGCGAAACCACTGAAGATTTCACGGTGTAACCATGATTGCTTCAGGAGCTTCGCCCAAGCTCTTCATCATTCACCCGTGGATATGCAGTGAATTTTTTTCGCCATTCGCGCTTCTTGGGCGAGCGTTTGGCGCCGTGTTATGCTGCTGCCGTTTGAAAGTGGCCGCGCGCGCGCTTTATTGACGCACTCGTTTGTGACAGTAACACATGCACGATGAAAGCGGCGGGCTTTTGAAATTCTCTGCACGTGCAGGTCTCGATCCGGCTAGCCCGTTGTTCGAGTACTTCGACGTTTACCTGCGCAAGGAGCACGCCCACTTCGTGGACATCATCCACACCAGCATAGACCGGTTCATGAAGGTTGCGCCGTTCTCAATGGGCGTAACCATGCAGTCGGGACACGTGGACTTCTACCCTAGCGGAGGAAGAAAACAACCGGGCTGCAAGAGTATGTCTCATAATCTTATTTAACCTATTTGGAAAAGGACGCGTATGCCGCCTTATCGTAACCGTATGTGACCATACTTGTTTATAATTTAAGAACATACACGTTCTCATACAGAGCAGTGCAGAATTCTATAAGATCGTAGTGTTGTAAGGGTGAAGAGTAATAAAGGAGGAGGGGCCCGAAGAAAGCAGGTATGCGCCACACAAAGAAGGATAGATAGATGCAAGAAAAAGAAGATGAAAAAAGAAGTCAATCTGCGTTCACCAGGAGGTGGCGCTACATTGCCAAACAACATTGAACCCTATGGGTACCTGCCGTGGAATAAAATATCTCTAGCTGTCGCTCGTTTTAGCATCATACATTTTTAATGTTCTAGCAAATTTTGAAGGATATTGATGCATCAGTGTTCAACTTATGATCCTAGTATAGCTAGATACAATGAAAAAAAAAACGTAGATTGCTCTGGAGGGTAATATCGAAGAGACAGCGGAGCTGATGGGCAACTAGGTACTGTTGCGACTGGGTATTTAGATCCGGCCCTGTTCGGCAACCAGGTTGTTGCTACGATAGGGCAGCGTCGTACCCGGACTCTGTGTGGTAGCGTAGTCGAGTCTCCGGGTTGAAGAACTAATGCTAGCAAGTTGGGAAAACGATAACAAGCATGTTTACTGGCACTTTTTGTACACTCAATCACATAATGACAAGGTAAGAGTTCCGCGACGAACGAACTGGATGAGCCTGTTACCGAGAACTCAAGAGCCCCTTTTCTGACTTAGAACCGTCGTTTTAACCCCTCAGGCTGGCTCCTCCTTCTTGGTGACCACCAATCACACACACGACGCCACTCACCATGGCACAGCCCATTTAACTGTCGCTGAGGGGTCGTTGCACTCCTGAAACAACAAACGTCCGGCGTTCAACGACACGCTTGTGGGGCTAGTCGGGAAACAGGTTACTCGGGCATGTTCATCTGCCTCTTCCCAGAAGGGCAGAAAAGGGTCTGCGGTGACTCCTGTCAAAGCATACAGGTCAGGTTTGTCCCGGCAGTACACCAATCCAAGTCCAGGTGGCCCATTGTGGAAACGTCACCAACTTGGACGTCCCTCTGTTAGGTCGAGATTCTTCCCATGGTCGGTCGCTTCCCGTCCCGGGGATTCCGTTTCTAGGATGGATGAAGGTGTTCTAGCAGTGTGAGAACGCATCGCCCGTCCATTCTCATGGTCAGCGCGTCGCTACCGACTGTCAGTCATAACAGCCTGGTCGCAGGTGCTCTAGCAGTGTGAGGACGCATCGCCCGTCCATTCTCATGGTCAGCGCGTCGCCACGGACTGTCAGTCATAACAGTACCGAAGTCCTGGCTGTTGCTGTTTTGCAGTTTTGCAAAGGTTTCATTGGGCGGCCTTCTTTTTATCTCTTTATTTTTCTCTTTCTTCCTCTTTCACTTTCTTTTTCTCTCCGTTTTAGATGCGAAGTATCTTATGGCGGAATTTAATCCGGTGGTGGTGTGCGGCGTGACCACCCTTACTGCGCATGCGCAAACCCTCTGCGCTCACCTCCTCTCCGCACACCCCCTCTCCACTCTCCATCATCTCTCCACTCCCCCCTCTCACGCGCCTCATTCTGTCCTGCGCAACGCCGCGATGAGCGCCAGCGCATGCGCGTCCCCTCCCCCTCTCCTCTCCTACGCTCCCCCACTCTCGCGCGCCTGTCGACCGCGTTCCCCGCTCGCCTTGTGAGAATTAACGGCCAGGCTAGAGGGAAGACACGACGCGCGTAGCGTTCCTCTTCGCGTTCCACGACGCGAGGTCGGTATAAAGAACGCCAACCGAACGCAATCGTGCAAGTGCTCCGGCTTCGCATCGCCTCATGGTCCCCTTTAGCGGGAGATGGTGTAATTTTTTTGTCTCTTTTGCGTCTGGTTATTTCCATTTGTTCTTTCTCTTTCGCTCTCTCTCCATTTCATTCTCTTTCTTTCTCTTTTTAAATGTGAACCATTTCTTAGCGAACCCTATAGGCCCTTTGAGCGTTTCTATCTATCTATCTATCTATCTATCTATCTATCTATCTATCTATCTATCTATCTCTCTATCTATCTATCTTCTATCATCTATCTATCTATCTATTTATCTATCTATCTATCTATCTATTCTATCTATCTATCTATCTATCTATCTAGCCGCTTACGTCTGGGTGCTCTCATGATCGCCTCCTTACCTTGGTGCGGACCAAAATTGGCATGGGAGGGTAAGAGGATTTGACGAATGTGACTGTCTGGTCATGACATGAATAACATGAAAATCTTGTCGCGTACGTCGTCAAACCCTTTCCTTCAGGCACGTTTACCACGGGCTGCGGCAACGTTACTAGACTAGGTTCAGTTTACAAACTCTCCGCCGGCGCCGTGCTTCGCTTGTGTCTCCGTTTTCCGTTTGGCCGACAGGTGGCGGGAGCGTTCCATCGAGATCCACCCTCGCGGCTCGCAAGGCTGTGCTCGGGCGCCCAATGTGCACGTTTATCTATATTTAACCGTGTGGAAAACCTCAAATACATGGCTGCAACGTATCTTAACTTATCTTAACATATCCAGCCGTTGTGTGTGTCACTTCTATCCCTTGTCCGGCGTCTTCTTGACTGGTTTTTGCCTCAGCGTCATGTACCAACTGACCCAGACTTCGGCCTTACAATATATCTTAGCCACTGGAGTTTTCTGTGCTTGCTTCAAAACATGTGAGCGCGGCATGCTGTGGTCTCGAGTCCAAAGCTCCCGGAACATCAGGTGTTTCGCATTGCGTGCGTGGTTTCGCTACCATTCAGTAACCTTGTTCGCTACTTTCCCGCATGCCCTGCTTTTTAGGGGCGTAGCTCCTCTTAGTCTAACCTTGTCCCATGTCAGGCGTAACCACGGCAGTATCTCCCGAACAATATAATAGATGGCGCTGTCCCATACAGATGCATGCAAACTGCAGTTGGGTGACGATATACTAGATGGCGCTGTTTCATAGAGATAGAAAAAAATAAAATAAATAAAATAAATAAAAAATTAAATAAAAATAAGAAGAATAAAATAAAAATAGAATAAACAATGAAAATAAAAATAAATAAAAAATAAAAAATGGAAAAATAAAGAAAAGAAGGAAAAACGGAAAAAGGAAAAATAATCAAAGCGGCGTATCGCTTTGATTACTGCTGGGCGAAACCACTGAACATTTCACGGTGTACACATGATTGCTTCAGGAGCTTCGCCCAAGCTCTTCATCATTTACCCGTGGATATGCTGTAATTTTTTTGCAATTAGCCTAAGGTTTTAACGCGCGTCATTGGAACAAAACATTTTGCATTTCTAGTTCTATACAAACGATTTGCATAGAAACCCACGAGCGTCGCAACTAACGCCCGTGGTTACCGTGCTCGTGAGCACCCCCTCTTTCAACGTAATTGCTGCTTCATGCTAACTCGGCGGGCAAATCGTGGCCACTGTACTCACTAGCGATTCAGTATAGATTAGAAAGTAACAAAGCAACAGGGCTTTCATTCATCAGTTTATTCAGGTCTATTCTCTTCTGTGTACTCCTACTGCCACGAAATAAAGGATAAATGCGCTGGTTGTCCTCCCACTTTTAAGTAAACTCAAGTTCACACTACACAAATATCAAGTACTGGCCGGTACATACACCGCAGTGGTATATCGGCTACGGTGCTCGGCTGCTAACCTGAAGGTCGCGGGTTCGATCCCGGCCGCGGCTGTAGCATTTTGATGGATGCGAAATGCTATAGGCCCGTGTTCTGGCGATGTAAATGCACGTTAAAGAACACCAGATGGTCGACATTTCCGGAGCCCTCCACTGCGGCGTGCCTCATAATCATATCGTGGTGTTGGCACGTAAAACCCCAGATATCACTGCTTCGGCCGGTACTTACACGAGCTTTGCACACTTTCTGGCTACTTTAACTTGCACACTCGTGTCTTTGTGTTGCCGTAGAGACTTTGCATAGAAATGCATGCGAGTTAATCACGGTTAATAGTCTCCAACTGTGCCAGCTGTGCCAAAGTTAAACGTTGAAATTGCGCCTGGTATACAATTCTTGGATGTAGAACTGTGCGTACGAGCCGTTGAGCTACATCAGTACGAGCTCCAGCTGCTTTTGATGCAATGCGGCGAATCAGATGAAGCGTTTTTGTGGAACACTGCCTGACTTTGCGGAGCAGTGCGCACCACTGCCGGACCGGTGAATGTCAAGACCCAGTATGTGGACCTCCGAAGCCTCAGGAATTGTCACTGTACGAAGTGTAAATGTAAAGGGGCACTACGTGATCTATCTGCGTCCTGCCTTGTTAGCCACCACAACATAGCTTGATTTTTGGGCGGAAATATCTAACCCTGCGTTCCGAGTGTAGTTCTCAAGTATATTAAGGGCTTGCTGAAGCTGTTGAGTTTGTCTTGAGACGTCTTTATGCACAGACCACAAAGTCACATCATCAGCATATATTAGAAACTTCACGTCTGGAATCCGGTGTAGTGGCCAAGCTAGAGGTATAAGCGCAACGTTGAACAGAAGAGGAGCCAAGACGGAACCTTGTGGGACACCTCTGTTGGACGTGAAGCAACCTTCTGGCTTTCCATCTACTCTTATAGCAAATGTGCGGTTGTGAAGAAAAGAGTAAATAAATCTTACGACCCGCGGCGGAAGTCCCAGCTCGATGAGGTTGGAAATAATGACTTCATGGTCTATATTGTCATAAGCTTTCGTTATGTCGGTTGCTACAACCGTGCGTGCTGCGTGGCTGTGTGGTGAAACCTGTAAAATATCGTCCGACAAGATAGAAAGTCCATCTTCAGTTCCTAAATGAGAACGGAATCCAATTTGAGCCGAATGGTATTTATTCTCTCGTTCAAGCCACCAGAAAATACGTGTGGCCAGCATCTTTTCAGCGAGCTTGCAGACGGTCACAGTCAGTGAAATTGGGCGTAAAGCTTGCAGGTTATTTGGAGACTTTCTTGGTTTTGGAATCGGGACAACAACTGAATGTTTCCAATCAGATGGGACATCCCCAGTCTCCCATACTTTATTAATAGCCTGCAGAAGTGCGCCAAGAGCTTCACCTTCCATGTTCTTGAAAACTTCGTAAGGAATACCGTCGGGACCAGGTGTTGTTCCTATGTGCGAACTTTCAATCGCCGCTATTGGTTCGGCCATGCTGAAAGGACTGGATATATCCGATGTGGCACTATGGTCAGACTCATCGATTTCGGAGCAGTTTATAGATGATGCGCTGTCATACTTTGGGAAAAATGCTCTTGCAGCCTGTTCTGCAAATTCTTGTGGCGTACTTTGCATCGCTAATTCTTGTGGCGTACTTTGCATCGCTAACCTAACGCTTACAACACATTAACGGCGAACATAGACATTGAAACACAGGGCAAGTGAGGGAGCTGAACATAGGCGTGCGCACGGGAGGGCCAGGGGGGGGCGGCCACCCCCTCCCTAGCCTAGTCACCTAAGAGGGGGGGGGGTGCGAGGCGAGGAACCTTGGCCCTCCCCCCACCTGAAGGGGAACACTGCGCACACCTATGGAGCTGAAGACAGAACACCCCTGGAAGACGCTCGACTACCATCCACTCGTCCATGTGGTCTACCAGAATGACCCAGTGCTATCTACATTTCTTACAAGAATACACGGTGGCCTCATGCCGACTAAGGATGACGTCAGATTGATTGAGAGCAGCTTAGTTACACGCGAAGAAGCCGCCGCTAAGTGCCCTGGCGACATACGGCTATACTACAGCAATGCGGACGTCGACCGCTATGACGCACGTTGCCTCAACGCTGCGGTCGACGTTTTATGTCATACCGCATGCGATAACATAACTGGCTACAATAATGAGCGGGAACACAGGGATGTCCTGGCCAGGGTGGCCAAGAAGAGCACAAGCGACATGGGTGGCCTGCCGGCCTCAATTTGCCTCAGCGTCGGCAAGCCCTCCATGATCACGACCAACATCGACGTAATCGACGGCCTCATTAATGGAAACGTGAGCACCTTGCGGTACATCGAGCGTGACGAAGACGGCAACCTCGTGTGACTGTGGCTTGAATTTCCAACGTCAACGGTAGGCATTGACGAAACAGATCACTAAAGTACACCCCTCAATACAATTGAAATGCGTGCCCGTGGGATTGAGAACCACCGCAAGTACGATATAGGCTAGAGAAAACATCTCGTGCAAGAGGACAGTTTCCCCTCGTGCAAGCAAACGCCATAACTCTACGTCAGTCACAAGGGGCCACATGCGCCGAGGTAGTGTTCTATAACGATAAGCATATATTACGCCACAGTCACCTTCTCGCCGTATGCTTCTCATACCACCGATTCCCATGTACGTGGGATCTGCCGAATTTTTTCTGCTAATATAAATGCTGAGCTTATTAGAAAATAAATATTAACAGTGGAGCTGTTGAAGCCTAGCATTTCTCCGTGACGCGTAAACAGAAATGATCATCATGAGCCGGCATGCGCTCTCTTCGTCCTCTTCTTCCTAGAGAGAAAGATATAGAAAGAAAGAGGAAGCGAGCGAGAAATACAGAGAGAGAGAAAGAAATGGAAAAAAGGAGAAAGCAAGGGAAAAAAATTCGGCAGATCCCACGCCTCGTGGGAATCGGTATCATGCGAAGCAGTCGGCGAATATTTCTATGCTGCATTTTTTGGCTTGAGCCAAGCGTTACGAGGTAGATAGACGTGTTTTTGTAAGTGTAGTACTATGTAGCGTTTATTGCTTTGTTATAAAATTAGATAGCCAGCACCACAACCACAATTGACGTTGCATCGACATTACGCCTGCATAGGGTATTTTTCCAACGCTGTTGCTAGACCTCGCTTGGCTCTGTGGTAAAATACCTGACTGCCACGCAGAATGCTTGGGTTCGATTGCTGCTCGCATCCTAATTTTTAATCTTTGCACTCGTCGGTTCAACGCTGCCAATGTCGGTTTTTCTTAACTCTCTCGCATTTAAATTACCAATGTCTGTTCTCGCCGTTCCTGGGTAGATATAAACTATCAATCACCTGTGACGCATACCCGTACACCGCAGCCCAACGTTACTAGACCAGATTCAGTTGAAAAACTGCGCCGCGTCGCGCGGAACCGCCACCGATTCCGCTTCGACTGGCGCTGCAGTCGCATCGGGATCCCGCGCTAGGGTGGCCCGCGCTGCCCGCGCTGTGCAGTTAGCTGCAATTAGCTCGAGTAAAGTGGTATAGATGTTCTCTTGTAGTACACCGTGCAGTCTCCGTTGAAACTGCTTGTGGCGGTTAACCTCCCGCATTCTTTCTTCTGTTGCCGTGTGTTCAGAACTTTGCCAGTGCTCCGTATAGCTGATGTGTTTACATGACTGCTAATTCGATGAAGTGTTGTGTGTGCATCTAAGCCGACCAAGTAATGCCGGCGTGTTGTGTGCCTGGTTGTACGAGCGGGTACCGGAACGACACAAGCTGGTCGGTCCGCCCCTTCAGTTCCGCCCCTTGCTCTCCATGCGCACAATAACAGCGTTACCCCGCATCACCCCGATACCAACTTTACAGGAGCACGCCCAGCTTAACACAATTGCAGAGTTAATTTCGCAAAGGGAAAAAGCGCATGAAATAAAAAAGCAACTTGTTCCGGTTGTTGCTGCGTTGCATGCTCACTTTCAACGCGGGTCTCCCATTGACCACCAGTCCGATACAATGCCTCCCTGGGAATTCACCACCATCACATCTAATAAGACAACCAAGTTACGGCGCAGCGATACATCAGGTATTATTCACGAACGCTCTATCATCGAAGCATCATGCGCTAACGTCTGCAAAGTCTATACAGATGTTGCCATCCTACAAGACGGCGGAAGGACATCATTCCTTAGTACCACGCATAATTTCATCAGTGATCACCAGCGTTATCTATGTACGGAAGCCAGTCCTCTTGTAATGGAACTTCAAGCCATCCATGATGCAGTGCGGGATGCCACCTCTAAGCTGTCTACAATTAAGCAACTTGACGTATTCACCGATTCTTTAGCGGCTGTCCAGGAACTCAAGAAAGTTCACGAGGTGATGGAAGTATGCGAGGCGATACATAAGATGAACCGTAATACATCCACTTGCATCAGGGTACACTGGATTCAAGGCCATGCTGCGAACCCTCACAATATTGCTGCTGACCAACAGGCACACTGCCCTCCTAATACAGACCTCCCATCTATTCCCCTTCCACCTCAACCCCTAAATACACTGCGTGCCAGTAAAAATGTTCTCCGGCAGGATACACGCGCTCTTATCCAACCGTGTGTCTGCTCTCTCCCCCTTCACCTTACTAGGGCGGAGGAAGTCGTGCTTAGGAGGCTTCGGGCAGGGGTGGCCCTTACACCAGCTGTTATCTCAACATGGAACTGGTCGCATTTACCAGTTGATGCTACATTCCCGTACTGTTCTGTTCCAGTGATGCAAGCAGATGCATACCACCTTATATGGACATGCCAAGGATTACAGTCGGAACACTCCCGTCATCTCCTGCAAGCTGGTCTTCGCTACAGGGACACAAACAGTTATGACCGGTGGATACATGACAACACATTCCACAAGACACTTCTTCACTTCATACACAACACCGGCCTAACGGCGCACATTTAACACAAATATACATAACAAATATTATGCCTTAAGGGCAAGTCTATGTCGCAAAAAAAAATTGGCCGCGTATCTGCGTGCTTCGCTGCAAATGTCGTGTAAAGACGATAGAAGAGGCGCTGTGTGAGATATGGACGCCATCTGGCAATACGTCGGGAAACATGAGTGCTGTGTTGCGTGCTGGTAGTCCCGGCGCAGCAGCAGGCGAAGACCGGCGGTGACCAACGCGACCGGCGGGGACGCCAGCCAGCCCGAAAACGCGGTTTGGCGCGAAGCGCTGAAGCAGAGAAACGTCCGCACTCAACGAATACTCTCCACACACTCTTTTATTTACACGTCGCCTGGGTAAAACAGGAACGCCAGAGCGGCGCCCACAACCGGCAGCCTGAAGGCCGCCCACAACGCTGCTTTTTCATTTTTTAAATATTTTTTTTCACCTTGTTGGCCTTCTCAAAACTAAAGTTTTTCAACACCAAACCATGGCATTCGTACAGTGCAATGCAGAACCGAAACCGAAACACAACAATGAGCTCGTGCGAAGGGCACGGAGGAAGGCAAATGTCAGCGCAGTCGCATTTTCAGCTTTGTTGAAACAGCGCTCACTAGACGACGACGAAGTAAAAGAAGGCACAGGACAGGCGCTGCCTGTCCTGTGCCTTCTTTTACTTCGTCGTCGTCTAGTGAGCGCTGTTTCAACAAAGATGAACGCATACCAACTCGCTCAAGCTTCCATTCTTATGCATTTTCAGCGCAGCTTAAGAAACTAGGGTCCTTAAAATTGCGTATGTATGCATTTTCTATTAAAGGAACACGCCACCTAATACTTACCTAGTGATGTTGCACCTCAGACATGCATGATATTTACTTTTTGATCGACAACGTTCACAAGAATGAACAGCCGCACCAGTTCAAGACGGCTGGCCCTTGGGCAAGTGGTTCAACTTTGGCCGAGTGGCTGAATCTAGGGACGTGCCGACAAACAGAAAGACAGAAAGACAGACCAAATTTTCTGCGTTTAAGTTCCCCAAGAAAGACTATCGTCTTTAAAAATGTGTTGATTGAGACTGAATCTCCTGTGGCACATACCCGCATAACATGAACTGTGGTATGCGGGTATATGGCACACGTGACTGACGGAATGGATTTCATGACGTACCCGAGAGGCGTTATGAGTTATCTATGTCATGACCAGTGAATCGTCTTCGTCGTACACTGCTCCTCTGCTATGCCAATTTTGGTATATTACAAGTTATGGAGACGGCCAGGAGAGCGCCCACACGCAGACAGACAGACAGACAGACAGACAGACAGACAGGCAGGCAGAAAATTTGCCGTGGTGGTGGTGAAACTTTATTTTTTTTTTCAAATTTTATTGAGAATTTGCCGTGAATTCATAGATTTTGACGGCCGCTGCTATTGGTCAACATGATTAATTATTGGTAAAAAATAATTGTGATGGGTTTTGAGGAAGCCAGAGAGACATTACAGCAGTTTTCAGGTATTGTTATTGAGCGAATGCGCCCTACGAACGAAAAAAAAAAACAATATTGAAATAGGTGTCGTCACACTCATAGGGGCGGTAGTTTGGGCGCGAAAGTCAAATACTAAACGTTTACCTTTATTTTCGCTTTTAATATTAAACATATGATGACGACACCAACGAAAATAAAGTCCTTTTATCAGTCTAATTTTATGTTTCGCATTAGCTTCCACTTAAGCTCAGAGCGGACTCCTGCTGTACCAGTGGTCTTAAAGAGGCGAAGGGCAGGTTCACTGCAGTTTTGTAGGGAGAGCTTGTACTGCACGTTTATGTTGTCACCTAGTACAATGTTCATTGGTCGTACAGCGAGAAATTACGCAACTAATTCTGTGCATTACTCATCGTTTTCTTTTGTGTATTCTCTTTCACTCTCTTTCGTGCGAGAAAGTCCCGGGTTGCTCTCATTCTCGGGCCCACTTGTACTACGCCAACTCCATCCGCACCTGCAGCTACCCCACGTTGCGGTGCGATAGCTACGAAGACTTCAAGAGCAACCACTGCAAGCCCTGTGACGAGACGTCCTGCGGTGTCATGGGGCACCGTGCCAGCGTGAAGTTGAGAGGGAAGCATTTCCTCAGCATATCATCTGCATCGCCGCACTGCCCGGGCGGAGCCGTTGCGAGAACCGCTTCGTTAGTCGTGCTTATCTCGTCTCTTTTGTCTGTGGCCGTAAGCTTCACCGCTATTCTCGACGACAACCAAAGAATTACGAACAGGCTCCTCTAGGGAGCCCACGTACACACGTCTAACTAAGACAAGGTCAAGGGCGTAGCGAGGTATTTTTTAGGGGCGAAGCTCCTTTAAGCGGCACCCGTTCGTCCCTCGTAGTGCGTAACCAGTCGTAACGCTAGTACCAGATCTTGACCTCCAAGGTGGTGCCGGTGGGAGATTTCTCCTGTGCATTGTTGAACAATGAAAAATTCGCAGCGTGCGCGTTAACTAAAAGCCGAATTCTTCTGTCTCTCATTCCCCATTAGCAGCCATTGGCATGCTCCAGTAGGAAACGTTAGTAGAAGTAGAAGTGTAAGTGTTAGCTAAAAGCCGACTTCTTCTGTCTCTCATTCCCATTAGCAGCCATTGTTTACCTCCAAGGTAGTGCCTGGTGAGATTTCTCCTGTGCGTGATTAAACAATAAAAATTTTGTTCAAAACGCCGTTGATTGATGAAATAAACCAACGAAAGACGCCAGATGTTTTAGATGTGAAGCATCTTATAGCGGAGTTCAATCCGGTGGTGGTGGTGTGCGGCGTGACCACCCTTACTGCGCATGCGCAAACCTCCACTTCCCCTCTCCCCTCTCCCTCTCCACATCACCTCTCCCCTTCCCTTCCCCATCCCCCTCTCCTTCCCCCTCTCCACTTCCCTTGTCGACTCCTCCTCTCCGATTTCCCTTTCTCCTCCCCCTCTCCTTTCCCCCTTCCCCCCCTCTCATTTCCCCCTCTCCACTTTCCCTCCCCCCTTTGCCCCTCACTACTCCACCTCTGAAACGCGGGCTCTACATGCCGAAACACTGCTTCGCATCGCCTCATGGTCCCCTTTAGCGGGAGATGGTGTGATTTTCTAAAAGCAAAACGAAAAGACGCCAGATGTTTCTAAAGCAAAACGAAAAGACGCCAGCTGCTTAACGAAAGACGCCAGATGTTTTCTAAAGCAATGGTTTTCTAAACAATGAAAATTCACAGCGTACATGTAAAATAAAGTGAGCTACAAGTCATCATAACTCTCATCGAACCTTTAGTATAAACGCGCCCGATCTCACGTCGGTGATGATGTACTGGGCAGAATTCACGGAAGATTCACGGTTTACCGATGAACCTCCGCAGCTTCGCCCACTCATCATCATTCACTCCGTGGATATGCTGTGATTTTTTTCGGTATAGGGTTCCGACCCTCCTAAATGTATGTTCGTGCATGTGCGCGAATATGTGCTTGTATTAATGCACATATAAAAGGTAAAAATTTAAGTGGGGGTGTGGGGGATATGACCCCCCCCCTTAAACCACCCTCTTGCTAACCTACTGGACAAGGCGTAGTTACCGTGCGCATGTATAGGCTTACGACAATGGCATAGCCAAGGGGTGGCACACCAGGCCCATGCCCCCCTCCTCCCTCCGTAAAAAAATTCTGCCTACGTCCCTGGCTCACGCCTATATTCAGCGACAACCTAGGACTATACAGCGTCGTACAGCCAGACAAAGGATGTGCAGGCAACGAGTACACTCAAGTGCTACAGGCGCCTGTGCGCACGAAACATTTAACTTGCTTCAGTGTATCTTATACACAAACGCTTTTCATTTATTAAGGCAGCTTAAAACTCTTTTAGTCACTCCCTGTATAATCACAGAAAAATGAATATTGTCACGTAGTCTTGCGATTAGTGCGGTAGGAACCCGAAAGCAGTCTGGGAGGCAACCACTTTATTGGTCGAACATATGCCTGAATTCCTCGGCGGTAACGTCGACAGGCGCGGCCGTGGGTAGGCGTAAAGAATACTGCACCTCGGTGCTGCGCGCTCTTTTAAAACAAGGCGTAGACCATGTGTGACGTATCTTATCAGTACGTCAAGTGATACGCGAAAAGAAAGCAGCATCATCGCTGAACTCGGACACACTGCGCGCATAGTTCTACGCGTGCAACGAAAGGAACGGATGCAACAAATGATAAAGATAGCGCGCCTGCGGTGACCAGCTGCACAGCTCACGTGGCAATATGCTTAAAAAGAAGACACTCCCAGAGGGCCCTGCTGCCGAATTTATTGCAGCACACCAAGCAGTGCGCATAAGTACTTCTAAAAACTTCAAGCTTTTGTAAAGAGAGCCGAAGGTACGCTAGCGAACCTACAAGGCATAGAGTAAATTTAACTGCTCATTGGATAGTTCAAGATCCACTCATCACAGCCAGGTTGTACTTATGACGCGAAACCTGGAGCACAATGGCAATCTCCTGTCCGGCAAAACGAGCGCTATATGAGCTTAGGAATACAGCTTTTTTTAAAACAGTGCTGAAGCCAGCAAACGAGAGTATGTTGTATTATAGTCAAATAAAGTTTCATTCATTCATTCATTCATTCATTCATTCATTCATTCATTCATTCATTCATTCATTCATTCATTCCAGTTCAGGGCCCACGCAGACTGAGCGCTGGGTGAGTGCAACGCCCCCCCCCCCCAAAAAAAAAAACAACACAAAGAAACATTTCATCACAACGTTTTGATACCAAACATACCTGCCTGTTTCGAAAAAAAAAAAATAGGTGTCTTTTGCTGCGCTTAAAAGACGTAATGGCGCTAGCTGGGCTTCCTGTGATGGCAATTCTGCGTGAAATGTACACTTGCGGTAAACCTTGAGGACCATTTATGTAACCTTATGGACTGTGTGAACGCACAGTCCGCTTGGACCTGGTTGTTGGCTGTCTAGCTTCATCGCACTCGAACGGAGCGAGCGCAAGCCAGCGCAAGCGACCACACGTCTTCAGGCACATTCACACTTGGGAAGCGAACAGAAAGCGAAAACGTAAGAGCGGGCGGAAAACCGGATCCACGCAAGTGGAGGATGTTCACATTTCTTCTGCCGCCGCCTTCACTACCTCTACCTACTCCGTTAACAAATGAATTGAACGCATGCCACTTCGCCCGTCTTCAGAGCTGTTTATTTCGTACCGAACTCAAGTTATGCATGCAGAACACGGAAAAGAAATAGTTTTGGCCTTTTCAAGCTGTTGTTATCAGTAGGAGCTATATAACCGGACATCGCGGCATCGGTGGGTTCGCCAGGCTGTTCAGAAACGAGATATGTTGCGGCACGCCGACGCACTGCTGCTACACTTTCTGCCAATATCCGTCTTCTCGGAATTCTTAATTCAAATCAGGCTCTTGGGGAACGCGTCCTTGTAGAGGCTGAGTTCTGTCGTGAAGCACGAGTAGTTTGTGATCGCGCCGATGCGAGTCAGCGTTGACCCCATGGCCGCCATTTTGAATTTTCTGCCGGATGCTTACATCACGTGATTTATATGTTTTATATGAAAGCTTCCTTCACAGGAAGCCAAAGTAGGCTTCCTGTGAAGCATAAAGACGGTCCGCTGTCGCGTGGCGGAGAAATTGGTCACGGTCCTATTTTTTTGTTCGGATCGGGCTCGCGACGTGGTTTTCCGGCTGCTTGGGCGGCGAAGCGAGCGGATATCTGGTGATTTCTGCCGCCTTTGGCCTTTTTGAGGCCAAGTGTGAATGAGCTTTTACTCCTACGCGATCCGGCCAGGCGACTGCTGACGTGTCCATATGTGTCGGCGCAAGCGTGTGCCGAACGAGAAGAGAGTAGCGAAAGGAGAGGAGAGCACGACGCGAGAACAAAGCGAGAAGTGCACGCTGGGTGCCTGGTCGAAATTGGATGGAAGCGAACTGCTAGGTGTCCGTGTACTAAGATTCAGATGCACGTTGAAGATCCCCAGGTGATCGAAATTTCCGCAGCCCTTCACTACGGCGTCCCTCATAATCATATCGTACTTTCGGGACGTTAAATCCCAAGAATTATTATTACGGGATTGAATATGTACGCCCAAATTCGATGAATGCGCACATTACGGTTTTACATCTGCTAAGCATTACATCGCTAATGTACAACGCACATTACGGTTTAACATGTGCTAAGAAAATTCACAACAGCGTACAAAATGCACGTGTTTTTTGCTTAGCACAACACTTAGAGTACTTATCTATACAACTAGCATTATAAGGAGAAACAAATGTTAACTTTTCTAACGTTTCAAGAAACGTGGGGCAGCTGTAGCTGCACACTGCATGAGTGAAGATACGAAAGCAAATACGCGACAAAGTTTCACAGGGTGTTTATTCACCAGGCAGACATCAGAAACGTTAAACTGCAATCATAAATATTGTACAAATCATCATCAAATCATTATAAACTCTACAATCATACAATCATAAGAAGGGTTAAATTGTATCATAATGAAATATTCCTAAAGGTAAGCTAATGACTCTTTTTGATTAAGTCAGAACCTTTCATCACATGCGTTTTGAATGACGCATGAGATCGCTCCGAATTAGAACGGAATTATGCACGCGTTTAGTACCTATCTCTCAAATACTAGATTCTATATGCTTTGGAATGTATGTGAAACTCCAGATAAAATGCGCTTCTAAATGCAACTTTTGTGCACTAGCCTAACAACAGGTAAGTACTTGCACCTTCAGCCACCTTTGCGAAAGCAGTATTCGAAATTCAAAGCAATATTAGGCAACGCAAGAACGCTAGCAACATACTCGTATCTCACATTATTTTACAGTGGCCGCAAGATAACTCGCGAGGCGAAGACCTTGGTATGTTAACTGTAGCAGAGCCGCAAGAGTGTAACGCGCTAAAATATTCTAATACCCCTACGTACTACGGGTTCGGGTCGTTTCAGAGGTTCTCACGATGTAGCACTATAGTTCTTCCGCTCAAGTAGCTGCGACACCCGCCATGGTGGTCTGGTGGTTATACTGCTCCACTGCTGACCCGAAGGTCACAGGATCGAATCCCGGCCGCGGTGGCCACATTTTGATGGAGGCGAAATACTAGAGGCCCGTGTCATTACGTTTAAGTGCACGTTCAAAAACACCAGATGGTCAAAATTTCTGGAGCTCTCCACTACGGCGGCCCTCATAATCATATCGTGGTTTTTGTGACGTAAAACCTCAACGCTTATTATTATTACATTACTGCTGCGACGTCAAGAGCCACAGACATCGCTCACAAAAATAAAGCTGCTATGGGGGATATTCGGTGCGAATACATGGCTTGCTCGCGCTGCCAGGGAACTGGACGAATTGACACAGAAAAAGACACACACAGGGTGAAGCACTTCACCCTGTGTGTGTCTTTTTCTGTGTCAATTCGTCCAGTTCCCTGGCAGGGCGAACAAGCTATGTGTGCTCACAAAAGAACGCTCTCCGGTGCGAGGCCATCTTGTCTTTGTGCTACTCACGACCCGCAGAGTGACCGTATCAAGAGCATCGCTGTTAACCCGGCGACAGTTGAACGAATTCAAGGCTCGTCGTCCTACCTGCGGTCCACAGTTAAATACAATTTTAACGCCAAGACATCCAATGAAGTCGACGCGACGAAGGGACGAAGGCGAGGAGTCTAGCCTGTATCGTCGTACGTACTGTGCTAGCTGCGCGCCCTCACAGCAACGAGAAAAAAAAATGTTGCACATGATTCCTTATGAAATAAAGGCGTATTCTTATGAAGGAGAACATGAACGTGTTCTACGTGTCTAGCCAGGCTCATAGCCTTTTACCTTCGAGAAGGCCTTGCGCCGCTAGATAAAAGCGTTTCTTTTGGCTTGGTAGTTATTGCGGAGAGTTGCTGCAAAGTCTGCCGCGGGATTTCCCCTCTCCTAGGCCGCAGCTGCAGGTGGTTGCCGCGGCATAGTGGAGTGCGTGTCCCAGTGTCGTTGCGGCGACGCCAGCTGTGTGCGCGCTTTCGCCAACCTAGCCAAGAAACGTGACCGCAGGTGTAGATGGTTGCTGCTGTAGTTGTCGCCGGCGTCAGTTCCGGTGGGAGAAGCCACGTGCTTTACAGACACAGCTTTTGCGGACGTCAGCTTGGTGCGAACTTGCCAAGAAACGTTTTCGCTTTAAAATGAACACAGCAGACAGAGGTAATTGAGGAAGTGGCGACAGCGGTGGGGAGAAGGAAAGTTGTCTTCGGCGCACTGTCGAGATGGCGCTCGGCGGTCACATGAACACTAATGAAAGAGGTCTGTAATTAGAACGTTCAGTATTGTGTACATACCTTTTGAATAACTTATCTATGTGTCCGAGAGACCGCCGCATAATTATATGTCTATCAAACAGAATCTTGAAGCTGCCACGGAACATATAGTATGTCGCAGTTGCAAAGCTCCTTTGACAAAAATTACACCCAGTTCCACGCCTGTGCAATCTGTATAAACAGTGGAGCTGGTAAGCAAGCGCCACCACCTGGCGAAAGAAGATCGAGTTCTTTCTTCATCATCTTCTTTGTTTTGTCCTGTTTCTTTCTTTCTTTATTTCTTCCTCCTGACCCTCACTTCCCTTTCTCTTTCCCCACCTGATTAAGCTGGAATGTAATTAAGCTGAAATGCCTAATCAGACTCGGCTTAATTAGAACCGGCTTAATTATATCAACTTAATTAGGATCCGCTGAATAATTAAGTTTGGCTAAGCTTATCTTGTAATCGCTCGTTGATGTCCTAGCTGGCCGCAGTTTTCCGTCCGCAACGCGCAGCCTAACGAAAAGCTTAAACAGCTCAGCTGTTAAAACGATCCATAAATTCGCTTTTGACCATATTTGCAAGGCATTGGTTGGTAATAGTTTTCGCGAAACTTTTGATCACTCGCCGCAAGTCTGTTAACACTTGGAGAGCTCTTGGTCACATGACCTGAGAAGAAACGTGACGTATGACATTAATGGTAGAGCGGCACGTCACTGCCGACCCTCCCACTGGCAGCAGTGATACTTCCGAATAGTGAGAATCGCGAAGCAGGACTGCGTAGATTATACTTGCCCCGCAGCGACAAGTGCATACAACTGACACTGGCAATGTAGCGATACTTACGTAACGCTGGACAGAACCTTGTCTTTCGTTCAAAATGTACGGCAGTAATATGACGTTACACTTGACGTTTCTGCTCAGCTAACGCAACACCAAGGCGTTGAGGCTTAAACAGACACTCCCCATCATGAAAGAGGATGGGCGTGCAAACACGGACATAGCGAAAGAGACCGAGGCAACACAAACGCCGACTGTCAAGCGAGAGGGCACACATTGGCGGAAGGGAAGGTGGACACATCACTCATCTGCGCATGCTCACGTATGGAGCGCCACCTCTGAAATGAGAACACGTGCGGCATCACGCCAAAAAGACATTTCATTTTTCCCCTATGCAAGTTAATCGACAACTGGACCACGCATGCGCATCCAGTACAGTCGAGCGCGATATGAAGGTTATCGCGCGAGCGTCGACCGGCCTAGCGTCCCAGGGACCCAATAATAATAATAATGTCTGGGGTTTAACGTCCCAAAACCACGATATGTTTATGAGAGACGCCGTAGTGGAGGGCTCCTGAAATTTCGACCACCCGGGGTTCTTTAACGTGCACCTAAAGCACGGTGTAAGAATATACTCAGGTGATGACACTCTTCCCCCAACTCATGGGAAACCGCAATCCACGCGCGTCCAGATAATGTTCGCGTTCTTATCAGATGACTTGCAGTTTCAGCGGCGCCGTCTTAGAGGGCGCTACGAAAAGCGGGGCAGTCGTCTCCATAGCAACGCGCATGCTGCTGATAACGTGCATTTTTCTGTGCCATTTTGCTGGATAATGTGCATCCACCAAGCGGCGTCGAGGGGCGAAATCGAGAGAGCAACAGGAGAGGGCACGGCGAGCGCGGCGGCGATGACGCAGCACCACCGTGATTCGGCTACTCGCGGGCGCTCTCCGCCTCAAGCCATTAGATGGCGCACCGCTCAACGGACCGACGACCGAACATTTTCTGGCCGCTTAGTCGCGCGCAGTGTCAACACCTGAATATTCTTACACCGTGACCTAAAGCTAAGTACACAGGCCTGAAACATTTTCGCCTCCATCGAAAATGCTGCAGCCGCGGCCGGGATTCGATCCCGCGACCTTCGGGTCAGCAGTCGAGCGCCATAACCACTAGACTACCGTGGCGGGGGCTGCGTCCCAAGGACCCAGCGGCACGTTTCGGAACAGTGAAAATCGAGATTATGCATTCTTCTTTCCCTCGTTGGCTGTTCCATGCTACAGCAATCGCCCTTATGGCTCATTCACACTGGGGAATCCGCCGGCCACAGCAACCGGAATTCGCGCGCCGCCGAAATTCAACATTGTTCACACCGCTTAGCAACCGCACCGCAGAAACTAGGGCGCCTAGTTGTCATCGTCCCTTCGCGCGAAGGAACGCTGGCATCAACGCGCCCTGCGTTGTGTACGCGTTTCGTTATGGCGAAGCGCATAAACAGGAGCAGGGTTGTGGAACTGCTGGGCCTGCTGGAAAGGAACTTTCTGGCGATGTCTGACGAGGAGAAACATGCGTTCGCCGAACAAGAAACGACGCAAGCAGTCGTGGTTGGTTCGCCCTGATTTGCAAGACGCGAGAAGCTTGGTCGAGCCGAGATAATGCTACCCGTTTTGCGAGATCGCGATGGTGTGTTGCAAAGATGATAATCGCGACAACACTTGGCACTTGTCGAGAGCTACAGGATGATTACGAAAGACTTCGCCGTTGCTGCGGGCTTCGACCACTGCGATATCACAAGCACGCCGCCATTTTTCGAATGTTCTACTCGCGTTCCGATTGGTTCGCGGTGAGGGAATCCGGCGGCAGCTGCCGCAAAAATCGGTCCAGGACCGATCGACGCGGAACGGGATTTTCCGGCGGATCTCGCTGCCGCCGAAGCGGATTCCGCGCGCTCTCGCCGCCGAATGTCTCAGTGTGAACGCGCCCTTACGACGAGCTGTACACCCTTTATCTGTATTTTAAGCTTTCCATCTTTTGCGATCATGTGTATTCTTCGTTGGCTCTTATCTCCGTGGACGATAACAAAATTGCTGGGAAAGATCTGGTAAAGCTGGTGCTTGGCACTGCTTCGTTTTGAACGACTTGCTAAGTTGAACAAAATATATCGCGTCGTCATAAAAAAAAAAGAAATGAAAGTATGTCTTCCTCAGAGGGGAGGTATCGCAGCTTGGGGAACAGCAAAAAGAGTGAGTGAAGCTTGCCTGATACTTCCCTCTCCTCGAAAGAGGATTCTGGGACGTGGCGCTGTTGTACCTCTCGGTCGATGCTCGCACGATAACCTTCAAATCGCGCTCGACTGCACTATTCATATGCCGAGTCTCGACCTTTAGATGCCTTTCTTAGTTGCTGTGTCTGTGTAAAACTGCATATTCATCCAATGTGGGCCTGCATTTACAATCCAGGCAGTGCAAAGAAATATCAAATGACGCTCCACTGGTTCTTGTGGAAGGCCAGACTTCCAGAGCTGCTACCGAGTAAGAGGAAAGTTTTTTGTATTAATCCACCACCGATTTAGGTATTGGTCTTTGGAGGCGTCGAAGATAGGTACTGCAAAACCCTCGATTTAGGCCCTAAATTCTGTTTTAAGCCTAATATGAAGTCAGTAAACGTTTTACTCCTACCGCGCCGCTTAACTAGATTTGTACCCGGGGAAGAGCGCTCGCGTTATATTTCGGACCTTGTTACCAGTATCAAATTATCCCATACGCAGATTCTTTCTAAACCTATCCGAAAATTTGTGAATTATAGCGTGCAGCAAAAACTTAGACCCGTGGCATCAGATGGAAAGGTTACATAGTAATTATGCCAGATAGTATGTTTTCATAAAAAAGCTTTTTCAGACTCTGACACTCAATCCATCGGTAGTTATGCAACGCACTGTCGACCTCCTGTTGAGACATAATCTTGATAAGATCATTTCTAATGTCAAGAAGGCAATGTGCCTCACCTCGGAACTTTTTTTTTTTTTTTGGCCAGAACACATAAGCAAGAGATTCCATTTCGAACAATCGTATCGGAAAGAGCAGCATGGCAATGCGTTACCCGCAGAACTGCTTAGTTTCACTAATATTTTCAGACCTATTTCATATGCGTAATTGAGGCGCTAGTTCAGTTATTGACAGAGGACAATCCCGCTGGTTGTGCAGCTTTCGTTATTGATATAGAAGGAAAAGGAAACGGAAAGGCAAAAGGCATGGAGAAAAGGCCTTTGCAACTCTTTGCCACAAGACGGGTTGTTAAATTGTTATAGGTTGTATTAATGAGCGTGTGCAGGAACCTGCTTTCATAAACAAATGAGCTGCTTCAACGGGTGCAACTGGACCTTCACCCATGTGTGCTTAGCAGCGCAACACTTCTGTTGCTACAGGCAACAACGATGGCCATGCGTGAAACAATGAAATGCAACAATGAAAGGCGACATTGAAATGTGGCAACGTGAACTGACAAGTGGTCTTGATAAACGACCAGATTGTCATATCAGAAACGGGTAATCGTCGGCAAACCCACAACTGAGAGAGCAGCAGTTACTGGAAAACAGTGCATACTGGTGGAAATACGCATGGGGCCGGCGCCACCGGCGCACCTTCGAGGGCCGATTGTGTACACCCGCATTTCTGTACGTTAGCCAGCGCCGGGATTTTCGTGAACTATGTCGCCGCCACCACCGAGATCTGCAACCCGTAAAAACATCGTACAAAAATTCATAATCGATTCCACTCTGGGAAGGTAGATGACCAGCGAAGCTGTGTAGCACACGGCACAGAGATGACCCTTCACTTCAGTCCTCAAGGTTTTCACTTGAGTATTTGCTACTACCACCAAGATCTGCACCAGCGGCGGCTCCAGGCGGGCTCACGCCCGGCACCTTCAACGCACACCGCGCTGCGGCCCTCCTACACGTCGCGGCTTAGCACCCCCACATTTCGTGCTTCTCTGGCAGCGACGGCCGGGGATAGGCGCGACGCTAGAGCGCCATCCATTTTCGGGGCTAGTTGCTTCGGCAGGTGAGTTGTTACACACTCCTTAGCGAATTCCGACTTCCATGGTCACCGAAAGGCACAGAATTTTAATGAAAGGTGCAGAAAGGTATAAAAAGTCCCTTTTGAAATGAGCGTATGCTCCTTTAACGTTTTCCATTGGAGCAGCATGCGTCTTTTTGCAACGAAATGCGTCGTCGTGTCTGGCTTGCTGCATGCTCTTGGCGTTTCGTGCACAATCTTGAGGAGCCTTTTGAGCCGCATGCGTCTTTTTGTCGCATTCACCGTTTCGCGACATTTTAGTGGACCAGTGGTAAGGAGTGGGGTGTGCCCAATTTCTGTGGCGCATACGTTTTTGTCGGCGGACAACTTCTTCATTTTTAGTAGACCAGAGGTGGATAGTGGGGCTAGACCAATTTTGATGGCACATACCTGCGCTATGAGTTTTCTACGCACCGACAGACGTTACACGTAGGCGTACTCAGCCGCGCTGTAAAGGAGGATAGACACTTGTGCTGTAGAACACACCAGTAAATTTACAGACTGCAGTACTGATGTGGTTTATAAGCCTCCTTTCAGCTGCGACCGTTTCTACGTATAGAGCAGACGGGCCGTTGTGTTAATCAGAGATTCGTGGAACATAAAAGGTTGGTAACCGAAGAATCACCGTCTAATATTTCTTTGCACTCTCGGGATTGCATATGACCCGCCACGGTGGTCTAGTGGTTATGGCGCTCGACTGCTGACCCGACTGCTGATCCAAAGCTTTTACTTAGTGAATACTAAGTAAAAGTATTTGACGCTTATACAGGTTAAATTATTTCATACCAGCTGTGGCTAAAAAATACACTTTATTACACTCTCTTCTACTCACGACTTTCTTATTGCGCGCTTGTGTGGGGACTACAACACTAACGAACTATATAAATTGGCTATTTTGCAAAAAAGGGTCCTGAGAATCTTTGAGGATTTTCGTTGTCCTATACGTGCCTTGCGGACAGAACCGCTGTTTTCTAAATATCTTATGCTCAAAGCCAGCCAGATTTACTATCTTAAGTTATTTCAGTACACAACACGCAATAGACTCTATCGTTCGCAGGATCCTCGTGGTTCTCTGTATGATTTTCGTACTTATGCTAGAAGGACTCCCAAGACTCGAACGATCTACGGATGGCAACACACATCTTTTCAGGTACCCACCTTTCTAAACAAAATCGACAGCCTTCTAGATATAAATTGCACAGTTTCCAAGCAAATGATCAGGATGGTACTGATTGAAAGCATTGAATTTTCTTGACTATTGCTTTATGATTCCTGTTTGCCTATGTTGTATCTCATGTTTTTTTTCTAGTACAAATACTATACCGTATGACTATTCCTAAATGTATATTTGTGTTCTTTTTCCCCAAGCATCCCTGTGTATTTTTTATTATTTGTCGTTTTTGTGTCTTATGTAATTGCGATGAGCACTCGCAACTAATTTCTAATTAGTACGTTGAACATTACGATTGTTGTGTATATACTTGCATACTAGAAATAATGCTTTATTATTGCTTATGTGTTACATTATTTTGCACATGTACTTTTTTATACTATTCTTTCATTCGTATTATTTGTATCCTGCAAAGTGCTTATGACGGCCTGCGTGCCTCACTGCATTTGGAGCAAAGGCCCTTTGTCAGGCTTTTAAGCCTTTTGCCTTCGCTCCATTTTCTGTACTTGCACAGAAAGAAACAAATGAAGAAAGAAAGGTCGCGGGATCGAATCCCGGCTGCGACGGCTACATTTTTGATGGAGGCGAAAATGCCTGAGGCCCGTGTACTTAGATTTAGGTGCACGTTAAAGAACCCCAGGTGGTCGAAATTTCTGGAGCCTTCCACTGCGGCGTCTCTCATTATCATACCGCGGTTTTGGGACGTTAAAGCCCAACAGGTATTATTAAAGTACAAGCAATACACGCTGTACACTGACAGCGGCAATCACTGTCGTTGGTCGTCGAGTAATCTGATCATTGGTCGAACGCGTCGTCGTTTATACATCAATCATCGAACCTACCATCGTTATCGCTGGTGCCTGCTGTTGTGCCCGAGCACCTGCGATCAGGCAACGTGGAAAGGGGTCAACACCTGCACTTCGGTCGAACTCTTTCACTTCGGCAACAGCTACACTTCAGTCGAGCTCCGTCAGCACTCCGGTCAGCACCTGCCTGGAGAGGACACGTCGCAATGCACTGATACCTGATTTAAGGCCGCACCGGTCCGTTGTTAGGGGAGTAGCTCCAACCTGGTTTGGTCGTGCTGGCAGGCTTTGTACTGATTAACCTGCTATACCTGCTATAAACGGTGTTACTGTGTTGTAAACGTTGCCTCCTCGCTCTGATTCTAAGCGAAAGTCTGATCTTCGGGCTTCATCGGCTCGCAAGCCTTCCGGCCTACAACGACACGTAATCCCCACTCATAACACCGCGTAAGGTCTCGAATAAACTTGACTATTCGCGCTCTGCGCGTAATCGTAACAGAATTATCGCGAACAATCGTGAAGCTTCCCAAATATTGCAGCGTGGTCGGCGCCATGCGTTGCTAACAGTTTTTGTCGGCGAAACCTGAATACATCAATACAAATAAAAAACGGGCGTGGCAATATATGCGCCTCCTTTTCTCTTCTGCGTCATTGATTTCTCTTCTGCGTCATTGTAGAGCGTGAATTCTGGATATATATAATAATTATTGGGCTTTAACGTCCCAAAACCACGATATGGTTATGAGGGACGTCGTAATCGAGGGCTCCGGAAATTTCGAGCACCTGGGGTTTTTCAACGTGCAGCTAAATCTAAGTGCACGGGCCTTCAGCATTTTTGCCTCCATTGAAAATGCGGCCGCCACGGCCGCATTCGCTCCCGCGACCTGTGGGCACATCAGTCGAGCACCATAACCACTAGACCACCGTGGCAGGTGCGTAAATTCTAGAAGCTTGTGGCCCAAACACAACTTTTGTGTTGTAAATAAAGTTTTACAACAAAACTGTATACTTCTCGTTGGTCGGAAAATTTCGTGGCGTAAACACAACACTTTTGCACGCGTACGTGCCACAGAAATTGGGAAAATCCCAATACTCACCACACTGGTCCACTAAAGATTAAAACCTCTCGTTGGCTGCAAAATTTCGGGGAGGTAAACACAAAACGCCAGGTTAAAGGGCCCCTCAACCACCAAGAGACGCTCGCGTGCTCCTCTGCTAGCAGGTGCGCGCGCTCCTTGCGTTTTCACCTCAGACGCTGAGGAAGCATTCGGAGAGGTGGACTGACGAGCTGACGAACGCATTCGCTGTAGACTCGTGCACAACTGCAACGCCCCAACTAAATTTCGAGCTCTGGGTGGTGTAGATGCCCTTTATCAATTGAAGCCGAACGGCGTATCTTTCTTTGCACTCAGGCATATACAGCATAGAGCTCAGTATTCCTTTCAATAAGGAAAACTACAAAACAAGTATCAAAACCGCATGATGGATGATAAGGCGCCTGTGAACAATGGGAACACCCTCCCACGTGTTCCCAGCGAAGATTAGGTCATAGCCATTATAGCTGCTTTGACTTCACACGAGGACTTCGAATGTGAAACGGCCCTTCCTTCTCCACGCGTGTGTTTCCCGCCTTCATATATAAAAGAGGAAGACCCGTCTAGCAACTCATTCAGTTCATTCTAAGACTGTCATGGGTAGTCCGCGAAATTTAAAGGCACCAGAAGAACAGCGTTAATACAATGTTTGATGAAAGGAGCAAATTCGTCTTGCTGAAAATGGTCGCGTGACAAATCAAGGTCTGCTACAGCGACCACAAAGCTATTATCTCTACCGTTTAAAGTAATAATACAACATACCCCCCCCCCCCTCCCCTTTCAGCATGTGTAGTGGTTGATACAGCTTCGCTGGACGTTCACTTTCGCAGGGCGGGATGGCGGCCACCTTTTTTTAATTTCTTCCTCCTTTGCATTTACCGAGGAGTAAACAAATATGTAGCCAGCGTGGTGGATGAAACGGGTAGAGAGCTCGCTGCTGCTTCGACACATGCAAATGATGTAACCATCGCAGAGGAACTGGGCATTGCATTAGCTATCAGTACAAGTTCTTCGTCAGTAACCATCGTGACGGACTCACAAGAAGTGTGTCGACGATTCCTAAACGGAACAATTAGCAGACCAGCCCCTCAAGTTCTCCTCAATTGCGACTTCGAAGACGCAAGTATCCTCTGGACACCGGGGCATGAATCTCTAGCGGGGAACCGAGCGGTGCATGCCGCAGGCCGAGAGCATACACACCGGGCTACCCCGCAGCGATATTCGGACTCCGGAAATGCAGAGGAGCGAATACCGAGGAAATATTCAGAAATGCTCGCGCACTACAGGAAGCAACGACGCCACTATCCACCTGCTAACAAGAGGCTGACTAGAGAGCAAGCAGTGACTTGAAGAAGGCTCCAGGCAGGCACCTATCCGCACGGTACACTACTCCACGCAATGTACCACGGCAACTTCAGAAGGAACTGCAGATACTGCCCGGAGAGTGCTAACACCCTTTACCACGTCGTATAGGGATGCCGAAACAACCAAAGTAACCCACCCATGGACGAACAGAGTATCCAAGAAAATCCGGAAGACCAGTGGGAGGTGTTGCTGACGTCACTAAACCCCGAGGACCAGCTCCGACTCGTGGACAGGGCTCGGACATCAGCTGCAAGCCATGGCTACCTGGAATAAGGAAGTCACCCACCTCTGGGCGAAAAGAACGCGCGCCTGGTCACACAATAAAGTTTAATTCTTTCTCTCATTTGCATTTGAGGTCAGCGCAATACTTAAATTAGGGTGTGGTTTATTGGGTTATCTTTTTTTCCCTAAAGAAATAATGCGACTTCTGACTTGCGATAGCGTTAAAGAGCTCGTTCCGTAGAAATTCCTGTGTCGGCGGCAGTGTCGGCGTCGGTGTCGTTGGATGTGAGCGAAAAATCATCGTCTTGTTCGTGACCGAAAAATCGAGGATGATGCAAATAAAATAAATAATAAAAAAATCTTAGGGTCGCGTGAGAATCGAACCCAGGCTGTCTGCGTGGCAAGCAGGTGTTCTCCCACAGAGCCACTCCATTGCTTGGAACTACACTGAAATTAACCTTAATGCTTCACAAAGATACGCGTCCTGTGTACAGCTGCCCCAGTACGAGATGTAATATCGCAGTAAAACGGGGTACAAGCGTATATTGCCATCGGGCGTCACAGCATGTGAACTGCATACTGAGTTGGTGGTTTAAAGCCTGCCAGCCATTACAAAAGGCACACACGTTACTGCGCGTATTCCCTTACGAACACACGAACACATAGTGAGGGCATCGCAACTTCTAAAAAGTATCACGCGCGTAATTGCTGCTGGTTTAAAGCATGCCACCCATTACAAAGGGCATACACATTAGTGCGCGCAATCTCTGACACACACGTAGTGGGTACACTGTTGTCATAAAAGTGCTGTTGAAGAGGGCACAAACCTTTACTTTTACTATAGGTATGTCGAGAGTGTGTGTGTGTGCGTGTGTGTGAGACCAGGCGAGGGAACATAATGACAAGCGAAACAGCGCGATGAGGATGGGGCCGGATATCGCTATCGCATTCAACTCTTAGAGGCGAAGCTTAAGCGTCCCCCAATTTTTAAAGATAGACGCTGGCTGCAATGCAGCTAAGTATTATTAAATTCTTTGCTACCTTGCTTACTATATATATATATATATATATATATATATATATATATATATATATATATATATATATATATATATATACCATCCATTCCATTCCGTTGGTTCATTACCTCAGAAACAACAACAAAGCTGACAAGAACTACAGCAACAAAAATAAGGATAATACAATCGCTTGAGTTGAACTTCCCTTTGCCTTTCCATTTCAGCTTGCTAATCCCTGGAACAGACATTACTTCTTTTCATTTCACCCTTCCTTTTCGTAGCGTGTATCATCATCGTAACGACCAGGAATTCACTGATGCAATCACGGATGTCGCAAAGCGTTACACCACGGGGCTTTGCATTTACGAGCAGGGCTTCGCGTTTTGTACTACCCGAAACTGGTAAACGTGGCGTGGAGGGCGCTGTTAGCCAGCGTTTCTTAAAGCCCCTGAAACTTCGTAAAGCAGTGACTGTAGTGAACTAGAACCAATTGTTTGTAGTTCACTATAGTAGCGACATACGTGCTTAAAAGTGCGCCTCCTCTCTTTTCTCCCTCCTCCGCCCTTTCCGAGGCTGACGCCGCGTCGGTATTGGCCAGCTGCCGTCACGTGGGACCGCGCGCAGCGTTGGTTTGCTTACAGTCGTTCTCGACTGCCATCTTTGCTCGTGAAGCATGCACTCCCTGGTACACAGCGCATGTGTTTTATGGATACGCACTTGTCATTCCGTGCGCGTTGTGCTGTGAAATACTGTTCGCACAATACCGACGTCACTGTTGGCTGCCATGGGCGGCTGCTGCGCCTGTCAGAACAAGTCTAGCCAAGGCAAAAAATGCCAGGCCTGCGAGGAAAGCGCAGCACAGTCACAGCGAAAGCTGGAAGAGCGGCATTTCTAGAGCCCGTTGTAAACTCTCTTGGGGCTAGTAATACAAGAACACTAGCAATGTACCCACTACGCCATAAATCACAATATTTGTGAAATTGGGAAGCACCTACAACGCCATTATTCGTCATTGTGCGCAGAAGCGAGGTTCCAGCTACACATATGTAAGGCATTATGTGCACTTTGTTTACGTGACGACTGATGACGATGAAGAATTGTGGCTCAGCCCTTTATAATGGGTTGGAAGCTTTAAACGGCTCACCAGTTACGTAATTCGCGTTGTGTGACGCCCGGTCGCTATTTAACTCTCCCACCATGCAATATAACATACATTGACGTGAGAAAGAGAGACAGAGAGAGGGGGGAAGAACTTTATTGAGACCCTGAGGAAATGGATGATGGGCTCATGGGCTTCCTTGGCAACCAATGCAAGTGCACTTGCGAGGAACCCACTGCGCTATAAATCATAATTTCTGTGAAGTAGGGAAGCAGCCACTATGCCATTTTCGTCATTCAACGGAGAGCCGTGGTACGCGCTAAAAACATGTAAGGCAATATGCGCACTTTGTTGGTGTTGTGCCTGATGACGATGAAGAATTATTGCAGAGCCCCTTGTATTGGGTTGGAGGCATCCAACAGCCCACTCGTTGCGCAATTCGCATTGTGTGACGCCTGGTTACAGAATTCGCGTTGTGTGGTGCGTGGTTGTTATTTCACTCTTCTACCACACCAAATTACATATGTTAATGTGGTTCCTTCTGGACATGAAGCCTGTATAGCGTCGTTTTGCAAGGCAGTTCCAAGCACCGGCATGGCTCTGAGGTACAACACTGGGCTCCCACGCAGAGGGCCCAGGTTCGAACCCCGTTCCATCCTGGAAATTTTTTCTTATTTCGTTTTTTTTTCTTATTTCGAGCGATAGTGGTTACGGACACCGGCGGCGGCGGCGGCGGCGGCGGCGGCGGCGGCGGCGGCGGACAACTACGCCACCAAAAACGGCCGTTGAAATGATCTCATAACAGCTTTCGCTGTAAAAGCTCCTCATGATACCGCCCGGTAAGCGCAACGAGTTGCGACGAAAGACTTGGTTGTACACCATCGGAATGGAGAGCTTCAGGCCGACATTTTCGACTTGACTAATTGAGGTAAGTTGCGAGTCTCTCATACTGTAAGCATGCGTCGAGGTTCGCGAAGTTCGATGCCCGCTATAACACCGTATAGTAGAGTGGGCGTCGCACAGCAGTACGTCGCCATCTCTCACACACGTTTTATTACTGCTTCCGCGGGTCTTTACTTGGTTGTTTCTTTGTCAACAATACGCGCTTACGTTTTCTGCTTCACCTGATGCGCCGACTGGTTCGAGTTCGCGGTATTGCTTTGAGCACAGCTAGCATCATGCACGCGGACTGATGATCAACACTGTGATTGCGAAACTTCAGGCATTCGGCGCAGCTCTTTTGAATAAACAGAGCTTGAGTGCGAAAACTCGCATTATGCTTTATACTCTCCGTTTGTTTTTGCTGTGTGCCCGTTTAATTAAGAGGAAATAGCTTTCTCTGGCTGTTTTACGTTGACCGATCAACCGGTGTATTTGCGATGCGAAGGTAGCTATGCAAAGCGTGTGTTCCCAACCGAGTCGTAGGGTGCGTTCATCGTTTAGGAACCTCACGTATAAGTGCCATTTCGCGCCTAGGTTTACGTGCTATTTCGTGTGAAGGTTTATATCCGCGAGTGGAAGTCTCGCGAAAGAATAGTTTATGGTGACATGTTAGTTTTTACATTCGCTTTCTCGTTCATTCAGCGATATAGTTCGTATTTCAGATACATCTACAAGGCGCACTTGCGAAATCCGGTTGGTGCGTTTATTCACTTAACGAAACAAGCAACGCCGTCCAAGTATATCAACGATAAGTGATGTACGCCTTTTGGCGCAATATCACTGCGCAAGCTTTAGATGCTTCATCGAACACGAAAACTGACCGTCGGCGACGTTGGCGTCCCGCGTCGGCGGCGTCAACACTAGTGATCCAAAATCACATCCCGCGAGAACGTCAACAGATGACGTCATCATGACATCACAGATCGCCAAAACTGGTGTGTCATGGTGGCGTCACTATAACGTCATCATGGCGTCACATAACGTGACGTCACACGGTGACATCAGATGACATCATCGCTTTGCATTGCCTCCGTGATCGTTGGGCCGATCACGGAGGCAATGCAAAACCAGGTGGGGTGCAGAAAGCTTTCGGAGGGGTGCGGGGTAGGATCAATACGTCAACCGAAGAAGAACAAGATAGCTTTCGCCTTCGAGTCGTCTTAGGCGAATGCATAAGGGACCCTGTGAATTTTGCCTGAACGCCTGATGTCCAGGACTAGTTGATCTTGCGCGCGCGGTGACTTCAGGGACTGCAGTGCGTCTCGTGAGTTGAAATTTACCAATGAAAAGCCACCTTATTAATGAAAAGACTAGTAAATCTACCCATGAAAGGCAAGCACATGCTCTCTGCAGATATTGTACACCCTATGCGGCACTACACAGAACTGTCATGGGCCATGATTACGCTCGTTTAGATAATTTTAGAATAAGTTATCAAACAGCAAAATGTCTTCTATAGAAGATACACGACCTCTCCCTTGGTGCTCTTTTATGCGATTTTTTTTTCATTGCTGTGATTTTCCCGAAATATATTTGCGGAAAGGAATGGCCGGCGCTATATAAAAGCGCTAACATCTCCTAAACAAAAATGAACTAAAACAAAAAAAAATATTGAGAGTGCGAACGCTTACAGCGCGCTGCCTGGCAATTAAGCGCTATCTCCGCGAAAGGGCGTCGGCCACGCATGGAGCAAGGTAGGTGTCGCCACGTTCGAAGAGAGAGTGCGAAGGAGAGGATACCGAGGAGGAACGAGAGCGGAGGAGGAGAGCGTCGCAACTTTACGAAGTTTCAGGGGCTTTAGCTTTAGCTTTAGCGTTTCTGCAGCGCCGCCTGGACAGCGCACCACGCCGCACAGGAGGTAGCTGAATGGCTCGTTACAAACCGGACCGGCCTCATTCCCGATTGGGGGAAATCAATTTATTTTTAGAATTTTTTCAATACACTCTTTCCTTTATCCAATGCTTTTAGCTAATTTCGAAACTTTAGCCGCGCATCTGTGGCTAAAATGTAGACACGGTTACGCCGTGAGCTTCCCGTCAAGCGCGATGAATAAACACGTGTGTCTAAAGTGTCAGCGCCGATAAAATCGCCAGGTGGGTCGCTTGTTTCGCAGTGCCCCAGGGAAGGCTGATACGAACCCATTATCAGCACCCGTAGCCCGTTCCCCGCTGTATATTTAGCGGCTTCAGATTGCAGACGTGCGCCGGCTCGGCGGGTCGCCTCACGTCGCTACACGCAAAGGGAGCGAGTAACCTGTCCTTGGAGATATCCACTATCTTTCTGAACGTGAGTGTACGCTTGCTGTCCGTGGAAAACCACGCTGCTAAACCTTACTTATGCGGCTGTCATCTCGGCTTGTCTTACAAACGCGAAAGATTTGTCGAGGATGCATAGACAAGGAGATGGAACTAAATGCCGAGTTCAGCCGTTGTTTTCATTAGGAGGAAAGCAAGTTCTTTCATTCTTTGGTGCCACGCGCCAGCAAATGTTGCAGGTATAGTACTTGCTGGCTATCTTGTTGCAGACTACCAGCGCTGTAACTCTTGAAAGGCGCTTTTGTGATGAGTGTGGGCTGTAAATTCCTTCAAAGTCATTGTGTTGTGCGTGTGAAAAAAGTAAAAAATAAACCTAGGGAGGAGTTTGTTAGAGATAAGTGAAATACTTGGTTCATTGCGACTGTCTAATGTTGCTGCCCTCATAATGTTACCAGAGATCTCAGGACCGGCATTTTTAAATAAATCAGAAGGCCAAGGACCAATTTTCTGAAGTTGCCGTATCTGAAATCGAAGTATGCTTCCTTGATATGCAAGATCATATTTTAGAATACTAATGTCCTGCTATGTGTAGCTATGTTGCCTCAGATATATTGTGGTTATGTGTCCACCCATTAAAGGGGGTCTGAGTCAGTATGACTAAATAAACGTATACGTGGTAGCGAAGCTTTCATAGGAACCCGTGCGCTAAAAAAGATAACTGTACGACAGCCGTTAATGGAGCTTAGCGTTATCTTTGCGAGGAGGGAAACTTCTGGTGGAAACAAGGAAAAATAATAAAGCTGGAGTGACATCATGTGTGGGGAAAGAATGGTGATGTCATCCTTTCTCATCGGCACGATTTTTCATATCTGTAGATTTTCCTGCGAATTACTTGTGGGCTTGCGTTAAGGGGTATACCTTTAGGCATTTCGTAGTTCGACACGGGTCCGCTAAATACTAGGCATTGAACATTTCAAACGCCACAAGATGGATGGAGCGGAACGAACGTGAACAGCTTTCGCGCTCACCTACCACTATTTGCAGTGCTCGTATGTTGCGTGTACAACTTCGTCGGCGCTTCTGATAAAAAAAATTTTAATAACAAATGTTTCAAGGTACTTACAAAAGCAGAAAACATCCACGGTAGACGGAAATACGAAAAAATTTCAGGGGGGCATATCGTAACAGGCGAACGTTAAGTGCGTGCTTTATTGCAGCGTCATGAACAGCACTTTCGTTCGAGGGCCACTAATAAAGAGAGATAGCTTAATGTACTAAACTTACGGCAGTCGTATAATTTGTTTGGTCCGGTACTTTGCTTAACTTGATCAATTACGACATTTGGACCAGCTCGTGAGAAGGTAAGCTCACATGGAACACAGCTATCAGCAAGGTACTCAGTCAGTATTCCACTGAAGTCGATATGCGTTCATTTCAACTGATCCTTCTTCGGTTGAGAAAGTCTGAAGTGGACATAAAACAGATATCGCTATTCCCAGCAATGATATTCTGACAGAAAGTGCGCGCATAAATGGTGTCTATCGCATTCGGTTTATTGTCAAGAGCGGCTGCTCTTGATACGATATCTCTCTGCAGAGAACATCACTTCTACATCGCGCTTCGCAAGCATTTCAAGATTATCAGGAGGCGTAGTGCAGCGCTCTTATCATCGCTCGCACACGCACACGCCGTGTGTGAGCGATGTGCGCACGCCGTGTGCGGCTTAAGGTTCCTGCGTTGCGCTGCTAAGCACCAGGCGGCGGCTCAAAATGAATATGGTTCCCATTACGGCTGCGTCATAATCACATTGTACTTTTGGCGCGTAAAACGAAAGCTTTAAAAGAGTGCAATTTTGGACCAGTTGGGGAGGCATGAGGTGCTATTCTCAGTGACAATAACAGCTTTTGTAGTCACTGCTTACCGAGTAGCTGGTTGAAAGATATATTCACACCGGGATGCGTGGAATGTCCGAGGAGAGCAGTAAAATCGATTCAACAACAGCAAACACAATGACGAGGACGATGCCCCCGCCGCGGTTGTACAGTGGTTACGGTGCTCGAACCCGCGACCCGAAAGTCGCGGGTTCGATCCCGGACGCGGTGGTCTCATTTCGATGGAAGCGAAATGCTAGAGACCCGTGTACTAAGATTTTAGGTACCCGCCACGGTGGTCTTATGGTTATGGTGCTCGACTGCTGTACCCGCAGGTCGCGGCGTCCAATCCCGGCCGCGGCGGCCGTATTTTCGATGGAGGCAAAAATGCTGAAGGCCCGTGTACTTAGATTTAGGTGTACGTTTAAGAACCCTAGGTGGTAGAAATTTCCGCAGCCCTCCACAATGGCGTGCCTCATAATGACATTGTGGTTTGGGTCGATAAAACCCCACATATTATTATTATTGAGGACAACAGCAACAGACGAATCCGGATGATTGCATACTTAAGTCCAAATTGATATCTTTTCAAAACACGTCTGTTGTCTTGCTTTTATGCAGATGCTCGAAGCACGGGTGCATAGGAGAATAGCTATGTAATGTACAGTACATGCCACGGTCGACTCCTTACGTTTAAGGCTTCATGCCGCTAATTCTTCGTCTTTGCTTTATTTCAGGAACCTCTTCCAAACGACGTCATGAGATTGGTCGCTGTACTGTGCACACTGTTAGGTAAACAACCGCATTGTGATCTATCGCTCCTGTTTATTGAATACAACTTTAATGAAAACCAACAGATAATGAAGCCAAGGAAGGTATAGGAAACATTAATTGTACCGTTTTAAGTGTGCCTTAGTAATTATGGTATAGATGTGACGAAAGTAAAGTGGACGAAAAGGCAACTAGCCGCCGGTAGGGACCGAACCTGCAATCTTCAGATAATGCGCTCGATTCTCTACCAGTTGAGCTACGGCGGCGGTCGTCCTCTCGTCCACTTTATCGAGAGTGTGGAACACTCTTATTTTGCCAGCTGACGTCACGTAGCACGTGATCTTTTAACGAGCACACAGCTGACCAATAAGTCATCGCATGCTACCTGAAGGCATCAGGTCTGCGGAACGAGATACTCGCAATGAATGAATGAATGAAGGGAATTCCCTTTTTATGTTTATTAAATGCTATACAAAATTTTGAAATTCAGCAAAAGGACAGAAATGAAAGCTGTTCTACACTGAAGGAAAATGGCCATATAGAACGGGCGTCTTAAAGAAATGACGTCAGACTAATTCTGTATTTCTGGGATAGCAATCATGGAGCTACATTGCTGTCTGGGCTTTTCGGTCATCACTGATTTCTGATTTTGATCACCATCACTTATTTAACGGAGTAATTGTTACCTCAGTCCATAAGAGCCCTTATGCATGTATTTGAAGGCGCTTGACTTAGGTGTCCAACTGTATAGCTACGCTGCGTGATGCTTAAGTTGTGAACCATGTCTGGACGCATGCCTTTTCTCTCTTTCCTTTATCCCATAGTTCCCCTCCCCACGTGTGGGGTAGTAAGCTGCACGAAGTGCAGTTAACCTTCTTGCCTTTCCCTCATTCTCTTTCTTTGAGTCGTTATTATCTACTCTCTACTCTATGGCTTAGAGGAGTGACTCGAACCACTGTGGCGTCTCTCCACCCTTGCTACCAGGAAACGGCGTACTACGGTCCTGCTGCGAGCCTTCGCCACATTTGCTGTCCACTGCCGAAGATGAGGAAGAGTATGCGGAACTGAGTTCAGCGGAAATCGAAGACGTGGAGAGAGCCTTCAGGCGCTTCCGTGACGCAGCGGTGAAATACTACAGCGACGACGGTGCACCTACCATTTCGATCGCCGGGCTGGTGGGCGTCTTTAACGTTGCCCGGAACCTGGCGCACCTACGGCCACGCTCACCCCAGGTAAGCTTGTAAAAGAGAGCAGGAAAACTGGCGCATCGTAGCCCTTGTCGTTTTTCCGTAATTAAACCAAGCATTACTGTGCCTTAAGCGTGAAATAAGTTAAGGCTAGTAATTTTAGACGCTAGCAATCGGCACTGGCGTAAATATTACGCATTTGTGTCGTGGCACTGTGCTTTTTTTTTTTTTGCGACATAGACTTGCCCTTAAGGCATAATATTTGTTATGTGCTAAAATTTTGGCTTTTTCATTCGAAGCCGCTTATATAGGGTGCGATGCATTACAATATAAATTAATAATAATAGTTTAAACGCACTATTCGATTCCACTGAAATGTACGTTAAGGTTTCGTTTAAGTTGAAGGTACCGGAAAAGAAGTCGCCAGTGTCTCTAAAATAGCGTAAACGCACAAAAAGAAAACGAAATAACATTGCCTTGATGAGTTTCCATTGTCTTTCCTACGCACATGGTGTCACCAGCCGTCGCAAGCGACCGTGTAATTGGGTGATGCCTATTGCGTAACGTAACGTAAACTGAAGCGCGTGTATTGATGGAGTGAAATGGTGAAAAACGATTGAAGGAACAAATTGAACCATTCCGCAATACGTACAAACTGTTTTGCAGACTGTCGATCCACGCTTCCTAGTCTACTCGAACGTCTACGATGAAGGACCTTCGGACGAACCCAAGCGAGAGCCCGTGCTCACTTTGCACCACGACGGGAACTTCAGTGCTGTGGCCAAGCATCTAGACCCCGCCCAGACCTTCTACTTCGTTGTACACGGCTACCGCAGCAAGGGCTCTGCTAATTGGGTGCAGCGCATCAAGGACGAAATACTCGTCACAGTACGTGAACTTTTCTTGCGGGCTTAAACGTGGTCCGTGGTAAATACCAACGGCATTGCGTACAAGCTAAAGCCCCACGATCTCTTCTTCGGTGCATGAAGGCGGCAGACTTGAATACTTGGCTACTGATTCGCGTCACCACGCTTAGCACATATCTATATGTAGCGCGTGTCAGTATGATGCCCACCACCATGCTTACTCGTGTCTTCTCTCTCCCTCTCCTTTATGTTGCGTTGCCCTCCTCCTCCGCACACCTCCCGGCCCTTTCTTCCGTCCATTGCTCTCTCACCTTCTCCTTCCGCTTTGATGACGACCTTTGGCCTACGTGAACTTTCTTTTAGGGATGAAAAAAGAAGTCCACACATATCCCCGAAGTGAATGATGAAGAGTGGGGCGAAAATCAGATTGTTCGGTAACCGTGAACCTCCCGTGACATTGCCCACTCTTCGCAATGTAAATGGTGTTGACACACGTGTGTATCGTATATACATGTTATTGGTCATAATTCGTATGTCGTGTTGAATTCTGGATTCCGTTTTCCTTTCATTATCACCGCTTTATGATACGTGAAATGTAGAACCAATGGTTCTTCGATCGGATCTAACCTGAAGTTGGCAAAGGCAAGGTCTATGCACGTCCCCCTGGTGGTTGTTGGCTGTTTACAGTCATACGAAATGCATCGTAGAGCGTATCGAGACGTCATATACTGCACAAGCCAGTCGTTGTCGGTGATAGCAACGTTAAAGTCACCGACTAGCACGAAGGGGTTGTTCTTGTACATTGTGTCATAATCGCTCACTGCTAGATCGATGTACTTTTCTACGTTGCTTCGGGAGAGAGTCAAAACCAGGTATACCGTCATGACGACTGTTCCTTTGGGTAGTTTTATTGCAGCGTGTTCACCGTTGTGAGGGGGCGGGCACCACAGCGCCCTCTCGTGTATATATTTTTTTAGCTGATGTTTTATTTGGTTTTTCAGTTTCGATTTCTGTTCGGTTTTCGGTACACCCTCTTGTGTATCTTTTTTTTCACAGATGTGTTTTTTTTTGATGCGCCCTCTCATGCATCTATTTTTTTTCGCAGATATATTTTTTTCTGTTTCGGTTTCGGTTTTGTGCACCGTGACGGACGCAGACGGCGGACAAAACTTGGTCTTAAGAAGCTCCGCCCCTATAAGTCAGTTTCACCGCAAGAGCGAAGCAATGAATCCGATAGCAACAAATTGGAGAGAGATAATAAAACGAGAGAAAGGCAGGGAGGTCAACAAGAATTGTAGCATCCGGTTTGCTACCCTACGCTAAGGGGAGGGGGAAAGGGAAAGAAAGATGGAAAGGAAAGCAGAGAGAAGAGCAGGCGCGCGGTAAGAAAAACTGGAACAAATTAGAATGTTCTACAAAGGCTAGCAGCTAAACCTTTAGAATCTCACCTGCCGAATGCACCCGTTGCTGCGAGCAAAGCGACCTTTATGCCTTATATAATCGCTTCAACGCATACACAGCAAGTGCAAAGGCATGCATGAGCCGTGTACTGATCCCTGTCAAGATAAGGCGTGTGACTGCGCCCTGCAGGTCAACGAAAGTACGCGGTTCTTACCGAAGCCACGTAGCCTCCCTCCCCGTCCCCTTCCGGAGACCCCCGTGATCCTTTCGCGCGAATGAGAACGGCCGGTGTATTTAATCTCCGCTTGAGCCGCTATCGTCGGCTGCCCTCGCACGCTTTCACTCGTACATAGAACATACGACACGCAGGACGATCTTATTGCCTTTGGAATTTATGCGGAACCTCACGGCGGCACCGACGCCGACGGCAAAACGTACCTGGAGTGTCCGTTCGCAGTAGAAGTTGAGAAACTACGGCTTGAGCAGCCGCTGTAAGCCTCCCTCCTTAAGCGACATTTCATGTCTGTTATTTTACTACCACAAATGATCATTGAACCCCGTCAACATCAGTGTAAATGATAAGCATTATTGCTTTCTAACTTTGTCGTGTTGTTTAAAACGGGCGACACTGATAGCTCTGCACATCTCCTCGTCACTAAATTTTAAAGCCCGTAATTTTCTATAACTTATATATCGACGCGTTCTACACGCTGTCTGGAGATGCGTCGATCGTAGACGCGAAAAGTAATACCCTAATTTGCCATTTCCAGACGGCTTTCGGTCAATTTCACTGCTGTTGTAATCCTATAGCGTAGTGTTCTTGTCCTTGTGTGTTTGCTCCCGCTGCCTCTCTCTCCCCTCTCTTTTTATACCTTT